>NW_027470655.1:0-34608 GCF_051020765.1 Lasioglossum baleicum | reverse complement strand
AATGTCAAACATTTTATAAAAAGCATTATCGCCCGAGACGCTAACCCGCTGCATCGAGTTTCATGCTTAGCTCTCACTGAAAAAAATTAGTAGAAATTGTAGCAGAAGTACAGCTTATTTTAGTATATGAAGGAGATTATCGAGAGGCAAACCGTTCCAGAACGTTACCACATCCATTCAGAATCGCACATCTAAGGAACAAGCTTCCTATCCCCTGTGATTCCGAGAGTCACACCAGGTGAATCACGAGTAAATCCGCAGTACAACAATGGCATCGGATACCATAATTCGCAGTTTATATATTAGAATAGAGCTTCAAATCGTTTGTGAACGTTACCTGTTGCTATAACGTCATACTCCTTAACGGATACCTTCTCGTCCGAGAACCTAACTCTCCGTGTCGAGAGTATAACTACGTGTTTGATGAAGCAAATTTGTATTCATTTTAGTGACGGGCATCCTAATTCCATACATGAAATAGGAGAGCGATAGTCAAACCGTTTGAGAACGATACCCCCATATTTGAGTGTCGAACGGTTAAGTCAAAAGCTTCACCTGTCCTGTATTTCGGAGAGTCAAACCGGGAATTCCGGAAGACTATCCGCTGTACAGCATTGGTAATTGACTACTTAATTGACGGTTCGAATATTAATGTTGAGCGTAAAACCGTTGCAGGACATTACCTGCTTGTATAGAATCAAACTTTTTACCCAAGGCTTTAACTCCCGAGTAGTCCAACCCGCCGTAGGATGTGACTTGCTACGTGTTCATGGCAACATATGACTTGACATATCTTAGGAGCGCACCTTAATTTCATGTATGAACAGAATAATCGAGAGTCAAACCTTTCGATACCATCTTCTTTTAGAACCGAACGGATAGTACAACAGTTTTACATATCCTGCTATTCCGACAGGCAAACCATGTATGCCGGGAATCAGTCCGCTGCACACTATTGGTAATGGACACCTTAATTCGAGGAATGAATATTAAGGTAGAGTGTCAAACTGTTTGAGTTCGTTACCAATTGGTACAAAGTTAAACGTGTTACCGAAGACCTTACTCTCGTACAACCTATCCCGCTGCATCGATAGTATAACTTCGTGTTCAGGGAAGGAAACTAGTATCCATTTCAGTAACAGGTACTGTATCTTCATGTAGTAATTAGAAGATCGATTGAGAAACCCTTTGAGAACGTTATCTCCTTCCTTGAATGTCACACTTCTAAGTCAGTTACTGCACCCATCCTTTGATTCCGAGAGGCAATTCAGGTATTCCAAGAGTAAATGCGCTGAACGGTATAGGTTTATCGGTTGGTCTCAAACGCTTTGACGCTTTACGTTTCAAATTAGAGTGTCTATTGGCAGTACTGTTCAGGGCATTTGCTCCCGGAATACCTGACTTGACTATAGGAATCACAAGAAAAGTTGCAGATATTGACTCAGCCGTTCAGGTCTCAAATAGGGTGGTAACGTTCCCAAAAGGTTTGGCACTAGATCTTCTAATTTGTACACGAAGTTAAGGAGCCCGTCACTGAAATGAATACTAAATGCTTTTCAGTGAACACGAACTTCTACTTTCAAAGAAGCAGGTGAGGTTCGCGGAAGTTAAGGCCTCGGTAAAGTGTTTGACTTTATAACAATTGGCAAGGCTCTCAAACGGTATGACGCTCTACTTTACTATCCGAGCCGTCAATTGAGGTGTCTATTGGCAATAATGTTGAGCGGATATACTCCATCTATACCTGGTTTGACTCTCCGGATCACTGCATATTCAAAATTGTTGACGTAGCATTTTTACTCCCGAAGGAGGTAGTATCGTCCTCGCACGGTTTGTCCCTCTATCGTCCTATTAATACATGAAAATATGCTGTCCGTCTGCCAAAATGTGTATTATTTTGTTCCGGTGATCAATACGCAAGGCAATCGCTACATTGGGATGGGTCCACGACGGAAAAGCCTTCGGAGAATTTTGACTCTATGCCAATTCGTATTGTTCTATAACGGCCTGATTCTGCACTTTACTATTTATACGAGGAGGTAGGTTGTATAACGCAAATGCTGTACAGCGCATTTATTCCTGGAATACCTCGCTAGACTCTCTGATTAAGAGAATGTATTAAGCTATTGACTCAGCCGGTGAATCTCAAAGAAGGTGGTAATATTATCGAAGGGTTTGACCCTCGACCTTCTTATTCATACACGAAACTAAGGTGCCCCTGACAAAATTGGGTATAAATTTGCGTCTCTCAACACGAAGTTATACTCTCGACACAGCTTGTTAGTTTCTCGGAAGGTATGGTATGTGATAAACTGTAAAACGTTATACCAATTGGTATCACTCTCAAACGACCTGACGCTCTGCTTTAACATACAACCAGTGAATTGAGGTGTTTATTGACAGTACTGTGCGGCACAGTTACACCCGGAATGTCGCGTTTGACATTCAGAATCACAGGATAGGTGACGCTATTGGCGTAGCTATGCGACTCTCAAAGAAGGTCGTAACGTTCTCGAACTGTTTGTCTCTCAATATCTCTATTCAAACATAAAAATAATGTGTACGTCTCTTTAAAATGTCTACTAGTTTGAATCCATGAGGTACTAAGCATGACACTAGCTACAACTCGATAGGTTTTGGACGGCACGGTATCCGCTAAAAAGTTTGAGTTTATACGATTTGGTAATGATCTCCAACAGCTTTACCCACTACATTAATAATCAAGCCGTGAATTAGCGTGTCAATTTCCAATATCACTGGGCGGATTTACTCCAGGAATACCTGGTATGACTCTCGGAATCACAGGATAGGCCAAGCTACTTACTCTGCCGTTCGTCACCATCAGAAGGTGGCAACGTTCTCGAACGGTTTGACAATCGAAATTCTCAGCCGTGCTTGAAATTATGGTGCTCGTTAGTAAACGTATACTAGTTTGTACCACTGGAGGCTGTGTTATACTCTCGAAACGGAGGGTTTGCTTCTCCGAAGGTAACGCCATCCGTAAAGTAATTGAACTTATACCAATCGGCAACGCTCTCAAACGGTTTGACGCTCTACATTATTTTTATTCAAGCCGTGAATTAAGGTGTCTACTGTCAATACTATCAGCGAACATACTATCGGATTTCCAGTGATGCCTCTCGGAATCTCGGGATAGGTGAAGCGATTGATTTAGACGTCCGTTCTTCGAAGAAGGTGGTAACGTTTTCAAACGGTTTTACACCCTATCTTATGTATTATACGTGAAATTGAAGCGAACGTCACTAAAATGCATGCAAATTTGTTTCCCTGAGCACGATTTTATACTCTCGCTACAGCGAATGTTGTTTCTCGGAACGGATGGTCTTCTGTGTAAGCTTCGACTGTATAGCAAGTGCTAACGTTCTCGAAGGGTTTCAGGCTCGACATCAATATTCGTACCGCGAATTAAGATGTCCATCGGTAATACTGCACGATGGATTGATTCCTGGAATGACTGGCATGGCCAACTGTTTACAAGATATATGAAACCATTGACTTAGCCGCTTGGTTCATAAAGAAGATTGTATCGTTCTCGGATGCATTGACTCCGTATTTTCCTATTCATACATGCAATTATGTTGACCGTCTGCTAAAACATCTAGTAATCTGCTTTCTTCAACACTAAGATAGACAGCCGCTAGTTCGGTGTTGGTTCTAGGAAGATAAGTTATTCGATAAATCGTTTGACTTTGTACCAGTTTGAAACGTTCTGGAAAGAATGGACGCTCTACTAAATGTTCAAACTGTGAACTAAGTTGTCAATGGCCAATACTATTCAGCAGACTTACTCTCGGTTACCTGGATGCGACCCCGTAATAACATTATACTGGAGCTACTGACTTAGCCGTTCGGCTCTCCAGGAAGGCGGTAACGATCCCGAACGCTTTACCTATCGAAGCTGATATTTGTACACAAACATGTGGTGTTGGTATGCTAAAATGTATACTAATATGATTCCGCGAACATTAAGCAGGACACACGCTACAGCTGGTTAAGTTCTCCGCTGGTAAGGTATTCATAAGAGGTATGAATTTATAAGAAATGGTAATGTTCTCTAACCGGTTTACTCCCTACTTCAATATTCATACCGTGAGGTAAGGTGTCAATTGCCAATACTATTCAGCGTATTTACTCGCGGAACATATGGTTTGAATTTCGGAATCGCTGTATAGGTGAAGCTACTGACTTTGCCGATCGAATCCCAAAGAAGGTGGTATCGTTCTCTATTGGATTGCGACTCAATCTTCTGTATAATACATGAAATTACGGTGCCGGTCACTAAAATTTACAATAATTTGTTTCTCCATACACGAAGTTATATTCTCGAAACAACGGGTTCGGAATGCAAGGTATTCTGTAAGACGCTTGACTTTAAACAAATTGGTAATGGTCTCAAATGCTTTGACGAACTACTTTAATATCAAACCGTCATTTAAGATGTCTATTGCCAATATTGTTCAGCGGATTTACTCCCTCCATACCTGGTTCAACTTTGGGAATCACAGGATAGCAGAAGCTATTGTCTTAGTCGTTCGACTCACAGCGAACGTGCTTAAGCTCTGAAATGGTTTGACGGTTGATCTACTAATTTATGCATGAAATTATGGTGCCCGTCTCATTGGTGTATATACCGTGTTTCTCCTGTCACGAAGTTATACTCTCTATGCAGCGGGTGAGTTTCGGGGGAAGGTAAGGCCATCGGTAAAACGTTTGACTTTATGGCAATTGGTATTGTTCTCAACCGGTATGACGATATACTTTAAAGTTCAAACCGTCAACCCAGGAGTTAGTTGCCAACAGCGTTCACTTGATTTAAGCTCGGAGTACCTGGTTTGACTCATGGAAACACAGGATATATGAAGCTATTGACTTAGCTGTTCGTCCCTCACAGAAGTGGGTATCGTTCTCGAACGATTTGTCCCTCGATATTCTAATTCATACTCGAAGTTAAGGTGCCCGTCACTGAAATGAATAATAATTTCATTCTCTGGAACCGCAATTATACTCTCGGTGCAGCGGATCAGGTTCTAGGACGATAAGGCATTCGGTAAAACGTTTGTCTCTATAGCAGTAGGTGACGTTCTCAAACGGTTTGATGTTCTACTTTACTATTCAAATCGAGAATTAAGGTGGGTACTTCTTCCAGAATGTTACCACGTTCGTTGTGAGTCGAACGGCTGAGTCAATAGCTTCACCTATAGTTGTTATTCCGGGAGTCAAGCCAGGTAATACAGGAGTAAATCTGCTGAATATAATCGTCAGTTGAAACATTAATTCACGGTATGAACATTAAAGTAGACCGTGAAGCCGTTTGTGAACGTTACCAATTAGCATAACGACATACTATATACCAGACACCCTTACTTCAGAGAACCTAATCCGCTGTATCGAGGGTAAATCTTCGCGTTCAGCTCAGAAAGTTAGTAGACATTTTAGTGACGCGCACCTTAATGTCATATATGAATTGGAAGATCGAAGGTCAAACCGTTCGAGAACGTTACGACCTTCTGTGAGAGGCGAGCGGCTAAATCAATAGCCTCACACGTACTGTGATTCATAGAGTGAAACTAGGTATTCCGGGCGCAGATACGCTGAAGAGTAATGGCAATAGACACCTTAATGCACGGTACCAATATTAAAGCAGACCGCCAACCAGTTGCAGACCGTTACATATTGGTATAGAGTCAAACGCTTTACCGAAAGACACCTCGGAGGAGCTATCCGGCCGCTTCTAGAGTATAACGTCGCCTTCAGAGAACGAAACTGGTATTCATTTCAATAAATGCCACCTCAACTTAATGTATCAATTAGAACATTGAGCACATAACCGTACGAGAACGTTATCGCCCACTTAGAGTATGGAACGGATACGTCAATAACTCCACCTATCCTATGATTCCCAGAGTCTAACAAGATAATCTGAGGGTAAATGTGCTGATGATTATTGTCAATAGATACGCACATTCGCGGAATGAATATTAAAATGGAGTGTCGCACCGTGTGAGAAAGTAACGAATACCTATAAGGTCATACGGCTTACCGATTGCCTCACCGTCCGAGGAGCTAACCAGCCATATCCAGAGAATTGCAACGGGTTTAGGGAAACACATTAGTATACACATCAACAACGGGCACCTTGACTTCATGCATAAATTAGAAGATCGGGGATCTAACTGTTCGTGAACGTTGCACCTTCTGTGAGAGACGAACGGCTACGTAAAGAGCTTCACCTATTCTGCGAATACGAGAATGAAACCAGCAATTCCGGGAGGAAATCCGCTGAATAGTATTGGTATTAGACACCATAATTCACGGTTTTCGTGATAAAGAGGAGCGTCAATTCGATTAAGATCGATACAATTGCTGTAAAGTCAACCGTTTTACCGGAGACCTTACCCGCCGAAAGTCTAACGCGCTGAACCGAGAGTATAACATGGAGTTCTGAGGAGCAAACTAGTATTCAACTTAGTGACGGGCACCTTAATTTCATGTATGATTTAGAAGAACGTGTGTCAAGCAGTTCGAAATCGATACCGCACTCTTTGAAATCTGAACAGCTATGCCTATAGCGCCAATCCTTAAATTCTGAGAGTCAAATTGGGAATTACTGGAGTAAATCACCCGAGCAGTATTGGCAATAGACACCATGATTCACTGTGTGAACATTGAAGTACAGAGTCTTTGCTTTGTAGAACAATACCTATTGGTTTAATGTCAAAAGTTTAACCGAAGGATTTACCTACCGAGAGGATCACCAGCTGCTTCGACAATACAACTTTGTGTATTGCGAAGAAAATTAGTCTACATTTCAGGACGAGCACCTTAATGTCTTGAACGAATTCGATGATCGACTGCCAAACCGTTCGAGAACGTTACTACCCTCTGTGGGAGCATAACGGCTATGTCAATATCTTCACTTATCCTGTGATTCTGAAATTTAAACACGATATTACATGAGGAAGGTGTGCTGTGCAGTATTGGAAATAGACACTACAATTCACGGATCGAATATAACTGCAGGCCGTCAAGCCGTTGTGGATCATTTCCTATTCGTGTACGGTTGAACTTCTTACAGGACGTCTTAGAGCCAGAAAAACTGACCCGCTGTATCGAGAGTATAACACCGTGTTCAGAGGTACGAACTAGTATACATTCTAGTGACCAGCAGCTTAATTTCATGCATGAATTAAAAAATCGATGGCCAAACCGTTCGATAACGTTGTCACCTTCTGTGAGTGACAATTATCTAACTCAGTAGTTTCATATAAACAGCGATTCGGACGCTCAATCCAAGTGTTCCGGGAGACCATCTGCTGTGCATTATAGGCATCATACACCCTATTTAACGGTATAGTTATTAATGTCCCGAGTTAAACCGTCGTAGAAAGATACGAATTGGTTTAGAATCAAACTTTTTGGCGAAGGCCTTACCCTCCGAGAAGATAACACGCCGTATAGAGAGTATAACTACGCGATCAGAGAAGCCAAGTAGTATCCATTTTAGATATGGACACCTTATCTTCATGTACGAATTAGACGACCGAAGGTCAAACCTCTCGGGAACGATGCCACCTTCTGCGAGGGACGAACGGCGAAGTCAATAGCTTAACCGATCCTGCGATTCTGAGAGTCAAAGCAGGTACTCCGGGACTAAATCCGCTTAACCGTATTGGCAATTGGCACCTTAATTCACGGTTTGAATATTAAAGTAGAGCACTGTTTTATAGCGCTACCAATTTGTATAAAGTCAAACACTTTACCGAAGACTACACCCTCGGAGAAACTAACCTGCTGCATCGAGAATGTAACTTCGTTTTCAGGGATAGAAATTAGTATTCGTTTCAGCGACGGGCACGTTAAGTTCATGAATTAAGTAGAATATCGACGGTGAAACCTTTCTAGAACGTAACCACCCTGCTTGAGAGTCGAACGGACAAATAAATAGCTCCATCTATCCTGTGATTCCTGGAATCATACCACGTAATCCTAGAGTAAATCCGCTCAAGAGGATTGTCAATAGATACCTTAATTCGCGTTGTTAATATTAAAATAGAGCGTCACACAGTGAGAGAACATTATCAATTGCAATAAAGTCAAACGTATTACCGAATGCCTTACCGGCCGAGAAGCTAACCCGCCGTATCGGGTGTATACCTACGTGATTAGGGATACACACTGGGATACATTCAAGTGAAGGGGGCCTTAATTTCGTGTACGAACAAGAAGATCGAGTGTCAAACCGTTCGAGAACGATATCACCCGCTTTGAGAGTCGTACGGCTAAATCAATTGTTTCACATGTCCTGTGATTCCGAGAGTCAAATCAGGTAATCCGGGAGTAAGTCCGCTTAAGTTTATTGGCCACTGAAACCTTCATTCACGGTATGAATACTAATGTAGAGAGTCAAACCGACGGGGAACATTACGAATGGGCATAATGTCATTCCTTTTACAGAATACCATACCTTCAGAAAACCTAATCCGCTGTAGCTAGTGTCTTGCATAATGTGCACGGAAATAATTTCGCAGGACTCTTAGCGTACAAACGCCACATGTTTGTGTATAAATATCAACATCGATGGTCAAGCAGCTCGAAGACGTTCCTACCTTCTATGAAAGACGAACTGCTAAGTCAACAGCTTCACCTATGCTGCGATTCCGAAAATCGCATTCTGGAGTACATGCGCTGTACAGTATTGGCAATAGACACGTTAATTCACGATTTGAATATTAAAGTTGACAGTCAATTCGTTGGAGAACATAACCTATTTTTATAAAGTCATACTCTTTAACGAATACCTTACGTTCCTAGAACCTAACCCGCTGTGTCGAGTATCATACTTAGTGCCGGTGAAACTAATCATTAGATTCTTAGTAGACAAACAGCATTGTTTCATGAATGAATAGCAAGATCGATAGTGAAACCGCTGCAGATTCCACCTTCTTTGAAAGCCCCAAATCTATGACAATAGCTTCTCCTATTGATTGCGTGAGTCATACCAAGTTTTTTAGGCATAAATACGCTAAACAATATTGGCAATAGATACCGTAATTCACAGCATGATTATTAAGGTTGAGAGTCAAACCGTCGGAGAAAATTATCAATTGGTTTAGTGTCTTTCTTCTTACTGAATACGATACCTTCCTAGAACATAACGCGCCTCAGCGAGTGTCATGCTTACTGCTCACGGAACCAAATTAGTAGACATTATTTCTGAGGCATACCTTAGTATGATATAGGAATTAGAAGATCGAGGGTCAAACTGCACGATAATCTTGCGACATTCTGTGAAAGACGAACAGCTATGTCACTAGCTTTACATATGCTGAGGTTCCGGAAGTCAACCCAGGTGTGCCGGGTGTAATTCCGCGGTACAGTATTAGCATACGACACCTCAATTCACAGTATGAATATTAAAGCAGACCGTCATATCGTTGTAGAGCGTTACCGAATTGTATAAAATTATACGTTTTGCAGAACATCTAACCTTTCGAGACGCGAACCCTGTATATCCGGGGTATTCCATCGGGTTCAGAGAAGCAAATTTGTGCACAGCTTGGTGACGAGCACCTTAATTTCTTTCACGAATTAGAAGATCGAGGGACAAACCGTTGAAGATCGTGACCGCCTTCTATGTGAGTTGAATGGCTAAGACAATCGCTTCGCCTATCCTTTGATTCGATGAGTTAAGCCAGGTATTCCGGGTGTAAATCTGCTGATCAATAATGCCATTTTAGACCCTGTTTGGCGGTATAAATATTAAAGTACACAGTCAAGCCGTTGTAGAATGTTACTAATTTCTATAAAGTCACACGATTTACAGAATGCCTTGCCGTCCGAGAAGTTATCCTGCTCTATCGAGACCATAGCAACGTCTTTAGGGAAACACATTAGCATTCAATTTAATGTCATCACCATAAATTCATGTATGAAATAGAAGATCGAGTGTCAAACCGATCGAGAACGTTGCCTATTGGTATAGAGTCAAACACTTTACCAATTGCCTTTCGTTCGGAGATGCTAACCCACCGTTTCGAAAATATAACTTCGTGTTCAGAGTGCGATATTGGTATTCACTTCAGTGACGGACACCTTAACTTCATGTATGAGTCCGAATATCGAGGGTCGAATCGCTCGGGAACGTTGCCACCTTCTGTGACAGATGAACAGCTAAGTCAATAACTTCACCTATTATGCGGTTCCGAATGTCAACCAGGCACCCCGGGAGCGAATCCACTGATCAGTATTGGCAGTAAATACCGTAACACACGATTTGATTATTAAAGTTGAGATTCAAACCGTTTGAGTGCGTTACCAATTGGAATAAGCTCGAACGTTTCGCCGAAGGGCATACCTTGCAAGAACCTAACGCGATGTAGCGACTATCATGCTTAGTGCCCACGGAAACATAATAGTAGACACTTTAGCAGACGGAAACTTTATTTTTATTTAGGAATAAAATAATCGAAAGTCAAATATTTCGATAACCATCCCTCCTTCCTTACGTGAGGAACGGTTAAGTAAATAGCTTCACCTATCCTGTTAGTTGGATAGTCAAACCAGATATACCGGATGTCAATGCGATGAACAGTTTTGGCAATAGGCTCCATATCTCGCGGTATGAAGGTTAAAGTACATAGATTATCCTTTGGAGAACATTACCAATTTCAATAAGGTCTGCTTTTTACCAATTACCTTACGTTCCGAGAACCTAACCCGCTGCGCCGAATGTGTTGCACAGTGTTCACGGATACAGATTAGTAGGCGTCTTAGCAGACGGAAGCCCGATATTCACGTACGCATTGAAAAATCGGGAGCCAATCCGTTCGAGAACGTTCCCACCTTCTCTGAGAATCGAATGGCTATGTCATTAGCTTCTCCCATCCGGTGTTTCCGGGAACCAAACCAGGTATTCCGGGCATAAACCGAAGGAACAGTATTGACAATCGACTCCTTAGTTCACAGGTGGAATATTAATGTAGAGCGTCAAACCGTTGGAGAACGTTACCAACTGGTACAAAGTTAAATGTTTTATCAAATATCTTATCATCCATGAACCACACCGAACTAGCGATTGTCTATGTTAGTGTACAACCAAACAGATTTGTACATATTTTGGCAGAAGGTCAGCATCATTGCATGCATGAATAGGGAAATCCAGGGTCAATCCGTTCCAGAATGGAACCATCTTTATATAGAACCGATCGGCTACGTCAGTAGCTTCAGCTACCCTGTTAATCTGAGCGTCAAACCAGGATTTCCGGGAATAAATCCGCTGAACAGTATTAGCAATAGACACATTAAGTCTCGGTAAGAATATTAGTGCTCGCCATCAAGCCGCTGTAGAATACTACCTATTCGTGTAGGGTTAAATCTCTCGCAGAACGCATTACACACCGAAAAACAGACAGGCTGTTCCGAGAGTATAACAAGGTGTTCAGAGGTTCGATCTAGCATATACTTCGGTGACGAGCACAATAATTTCATTCGTGAATTGATTAATCGCGGGTCTAATCGCTCCAGAGCGTTGCCACCTTCTGTGAGAAACAGACGGATAAATCAACAGCTTCATCCATCCTGTGATTAGGAGAGCCAAACCAGGAATTTATGGTGCGAGTCCGCTGATGCGTTATAATCAATAGACACATTAATTCGCGGAATGGAATATTACAGTAGAGCGTTAAACCATTTGAGAGCGTCACAGACTGGTATAATATAAAACGCTTTACGAAGGTACTACCTCCACGAATATCACATGCCTCATCGAGAATATAACTTCGTGTTCAGAGAAAGAAGATAGAATTCATTTTAGTGACGAGCACATTACTTTCATGTATAAATTAAATGATCGTCGATCAAACCATTCGGGGTCGTTACCACTGTTGTTGCAACTCGAACGGCTAAGTCAATAGCATCTCCTATCCTGTGATTCCGGAAATCAAAGGAAGAATTTCAGGAGTAAGTCCGCTATACCGTATTGGCATCGTACACCCTATTTCATGGTATAAATATTAATGTCCAGAGTCAAAGCTTTGTAGGAGTTTACGTATTGATTTAGTCTCAGACATTATAGAAAGGCCTTACCTTCTGAGAAGCGAACCCGCTGTATCATCAGTATATCTTCGTGTTCAGAGGTCAAATTAGTATACATTTTAGTGACGGGCACCTTCATTTCATTTATGAATTAGACGGTCGAGTGTCAAACCGTTCAAGAACGTTGCCCCTTCTGTCAGATTCGAACAACTATGTCAAAGCTTCACCTATCCAGTGATTCTGAGAGTCAAACCAGGTATTCCGGGAGTAAATGCGCTGAACAGTATTGGCAATACACACGTTAATCCTCGGTACGAAATTAAAGTGGAGAGTCAAGCCGTAAGATAGAATTCCCAATTAATATAAATTCATTAATCTTACCCAACACCTTTCCTTCTCAGAACACGCGATAGTCTTGCCTAGTTTTTACAGGATGCAATGAGTAGACATTTTAGCAGGAGGACATCTTATTTTCATGTATGAATAGGAGGGTGGAGTGTCAAGCCGCTTGAGAAAATTACCACCTTTTTTAAAGTCGCACAGCTTAGCCAATAGCTTCACCTATCACGTGATTCCAAGTGCCAAACAAGGTATTCCTGGCGTAAATCCCCTGAATAGTATTGGCAATAAAGACCTTAATGCACGCCACTGGTATTAAAGTCGGGAGGCAAATCGTCGGAGAACATTACCAATTGCTATAATGTCATTCTTTAAGCCGAACATATTATCAGCCGAGAACATAATCCACTGGACGAAGTGCCTGGCCTAGTGTTCACGGATGGAAATTAGAAGACATTTCAGCTGGCGGTCACCTTACTTTCATGTATGCATTTCAAGGTTGAGAGTCAAACCTTTCGGAACGTGTAGACCACTTTTGACTGTCGCTAAGTCAATAGCTTCACCTCGCCCGTGATTCCTATAGTCAAGATAGGTATTTGCAATAGACACTCCAATTTACGGTATAAAGTTTAATGTACAGTTTCAAGCCGTCGTAGATCCTGTGGGTATAGTGTCAAACTTTTTACCGAAGGCATTATCTTCCGAGAACGTATCCCATTTTGCCGAGAATATAACTTCGTGATCAGAGAAGCAAAATAGTCTAAATTTTAGTGACGAGTAACTTAATTTCAAATATGACTTAATAGATCAAGTGCCAAACCGCTCGAGAAAGTTACGACATTCTGTGAGAGTCGAACAGCCAAGACAAGAGCTTCACATATTCTGTGATTCCGGAAGTCAGACCCGGTATTCCGGGAGCACATCCGCTGGACAATATTGGCAATAGACTGCTTATTTCACGGTACGAATATGAAGGTAGATCGTCAGACGGTTATAGAGCTTCATCTTTTAGTTTAGAGTCAAACTTATCACCGAATGCAATACATTCCGAGAAGCCCAACCCGCTGAAGCAAGTGTCTTCATCAGTGTTCAAGGGAGAAAATTAGTAACATTTATTTCGGGAATACATGGCTTGCCTCTTCGAATATTGGAATACGACAAGCTATCGACTTAGGCGTCCATCTCTCAAAGAAGGTGATAACGTCCTCGAACGGTTTGACTAAGAATAGATTTATCTATTCATACATGAATATTGGGCTTCCGTCTGATAAATGTCTAATTTGTATTAAAATCTAATTTGTATCAGTGAACACTAGGCAACACAATCGGTGCAGCGGGATAGATTCTCCGAAGGTAATGTAATTGTTGAAACGGCTAAATTTATACCATTTGCTGGTGTTCTCCAACTTTTAAACTCTGTACTATAATTTTCATACCGCGAGATAAGTTGTTTATCGCCGACACTGTTCATCGGATATATGTCCGAATGCCTGGCTTGACTACCGAAATAACAGGATAGGAGCTGCCATTGACTTAGCCCTTCGTCTCTCAGATGGCGGCAACGTGCTGGAGCGGTTTGGCCATGAATCTTCTGACCTGATGTTAAGGTGCTCGTCAATAAAATTTATACTAATTCGTCCCACTGAACACGATGTTATACTCCCGATACAGCGGGATTGTTTCTCGGCTGGTAAGACATTCTGTATTCAGTTTGATCCCACACCTATAGGTAATGTTCTACGACGCCTTGACGGCATGCTTTTATATTGAAACAGTGAATTGAGGGGTCTATTGCCCATACTGCTGAGCGGATTAGCTTCCGCTACACCTGGATTGCCTCAGCGAATCACAGGATAGGTGAAGCTATTGACTTAGCTGTTCATCTCTATCAGATGGAGGTAACGTCTTTGAGGGCTTTGAATCTCGATATTATATTTCTCAAATGAATGTAAGGTGACGTCACTAAATTGTATGCTATTTTGTCTCTCTAAACATGAAGCTGTGCTATCGATACAGCTGGTTATCTTCTCGGACGGTGAGGCATTGTGTAAAATGTTTGACTCCATATCAATTGTTACGTTCTCACACGGCGTAACGATCGGTTTCAATATTCACTTCTCGAATTAAGATATCTATCGCCAATGCTGTGCAGCGAATTTACTCCCGGAATATCTCGTTTGACTTTCTAAACCACAAGATGTATGAAGCTACTGACATAACCGTTTAAATCTCAAGGAACTTGGTACATTTCTCGAATGGTTTCACCCTTAATCTCCTTATTCATAATGAAATTATGGTCCCAGTCACTAGAATGTTTACTAATTTGGACCTCACAGCACGAAGTTATACTCTCGACACGGCGGATTATCCTCTCAGAAGGTAGGGCTGTCGGTAAAGATTCTGATTCTATACCAATAGGTATCGTTCTATATCGGTGTGACATTCTGCTATAGCATTGAACCCGTGTATTGAGGTGCTTATTGCCAATACTCTTCAGCAGATTTTACACAGGAATACCTGCTGTGACTCTCGGAAGCACAGGATACGTGACTTATTGAGTTAGCCTTTCGCATATCGAAGAAGGTAGTAACGTTCTCGAACTCCTTGACTCTCGATGCCGACATTTATTTATATAAATGTCTAGTAATTTGTTTCTGAGGGCATTAAGCAGGACACTCGTTACAGTGGGTTTGGTTCTCGGAAGGCATTGACATCGGTAAATGGAACGACTTTATACGATTTTGTAATGTTCTCCGACGGTTTAATTCCTTACATCAATATGCATACCGTGAATTAGGATATCAATTTCCAATACTCTTCAGCGGATTTGTTCCCGGGTTACCTTGTTTGACTCTCAGGGTCACAGGATAGATGAAGCTATTGGCGTAGTCGTTCGGCCCTCATAGGTGGTGCTAACGTTTTCGTACGGTTTGACGATCGATATTGTAATTCATACACGAGTTTAAATTGCCGACACTAAAATGCATACCGATTTGTTCATGTAAACACGATCTTATGCCCTAGGTACGGCGGGTTAGCTTCTCGTACGATAACTCTTTCAGTAAATCGTTAGACGTTATAGGATATGGTATCCTACTACATAGCGCTATATTCTAATGTTCCAACCATGGAGGTAGGTGTCTGTCGCCAATACCGTTCAGTGGATTCACCCCCGGAATTACTGAATTGAATCTTGGAATCATTTGACAGGTGATGGTATTGACTTAGCCTTTCGACTCGCATCAAAGGTGGTAACTTTCTCGAATGGTTTGACCCCCGATTTTCTAATTTATACATGAAATAAGGTTGCTAGAACGGTCTGACACTCGGCCTTCTATTTCATAAGGAAATTAATGAGCCCGTCACAAAAATGTTCACTAATTTCTTCCCCTGAACTCGACGATATACTCTAGCTTCGGCATGACACCTTCGCCTACGAATGGGCTATCGGTAAGATGTTTGACTCGATACCATTAGCTAAAGTGCGACTACGGCCTGTCTGGTTGATTTTATATTCAAACCGAGAACTAATGCGTCTATTGTGAATACTGTTCAGTGTATTTACTCCCCAAGTGTCCCGTTTGACTTTCAGAGTCACAGGATAGGTGAAGCTATTGGCGTAGCTGTGCGACTCTGCAGGCTGGCAACGTGCGGGAACGGTTTGACCATCGATATTCTAATTTATACATGAATTTATGGTGCTGTTACTAAATTGTTTACTAATGTGCTTCCCTAAATTCGTAGCTATACACTCGATACGGCGGGTTAGTTACTCCGACGGTCAGGCACTCAGTGAAACGTTTGTCTTTATAGCAATTAGAAATGATCTCAAACGGTTTGCCGCTCGGCGTTAATAGTCAAACCGCGGAGCAAGTCGTCAATTGCCAATACTTTTCAGCGTAGTTACTCACGGGATACCTTGTTGGACAATTGGAATCATAGGACGGGTCATCCCTTCGAATTGGCCGTTTTACTCTAAATGCGGGTGGGAACGTCCACGAACGGCTTGAGTACCGATGTTCTAAATTATATGTGAATTAAAGGTGACGTCACTATATTGTATACTTATGCGTTTCCCTAAGCAAGAAGCTATTCGCTCGACACGTCGGTTTATATAAAGGATTCGGTAAAACTTTTGACTTTATGGCAATTCGTATCGTTATCAAACGGTTTAACGATCTATTTTAATATTCAATCCGTGATGTCAGGTGCCTATTGCCAATTCTGATCCGCCGATTAACTCCCGGAATACCTAGTTCGACTCTCGGAATTTCCGGGCATGTAAAGATATTCACTTAGCCGTTGGTCCCTCACAGAACGAGGCAGCGTTCTCGAGCGGTTCGACCCTCGATCTTTCAATTCATGCATGAAATTAAGGTGCTCGTCATTAAAATGTTTAGAAGTTCCTACCTTTGAACATGGTGTTATACTCTCGATAGAGCTGATATCTCTTTCGGAGGGTAAGCTATTCTGTAAAAAGTTTAGACCTACACGAATATGTAATGTTCTACAACGGTTTGACGGTATGCCTTAATATTCATAACCTGAACTGCGGCGTCTATTGCCAATACGGTACCGGGCATTCAGTCCCAGAGTACCTCGTCTGATTTTCGCAATCACAGGATAGGTGATGCTATTGACATAACTATTCGGCTCTCAGAGAAGGTCGTAACAATCTGGATCGGTTAGGCACTCGATCATCTAATTGATACATGAAATTAAGGTGCCCATCTCTAAAATTCTGCCTGTATGTTTCAATGAACACTGCGCAAGGCACCGCCTACAGAGGGTTGGACTTCTCGGAAACTAAGGCATTCGGTACGAAGATTAACCGTACAGGAATAGGTATTGATCAGCAACGGCTGGACGGACTGCTTGAATATTCAACCGCGAATTGAGGTGTGTATTGTCTGTATTGTACGGAGCATTTATTGCCGGAATACCTGGATGGACTCTAGGAATCACAGGACAGGTGAAGTAAAAGACTTAGGCGGCCGTGTCTCACAGAAGGGGGAAACGTGGTCGAACGGTTCGACACTCGATCTTCTAATTCCTGCAGGATGTTAGGGTGCTCGTGACTAAAGTGTACCACAATTTTATCCTCTGCATATGAAGTTCTTCCTCGATGCAGTCAGGTTCGCGGAAGGTACGGCCTTCGGAAAAACGTTTGACCTTACAACAGTTGGTAGCGTTCACAAACGGTTTGACGCCCAATTTTAATAGTCACACCGTGAATTAAGGTGTCTATTGCCACCCCCCTTTCAGCGTATTTTCTCCCGGAATACATGGTTTGTATCTCGAAATCTCTGGAAAGTTAAAGCTATTGCATTAGCCATGCGACTGTCAAAACAGGTGGTAACGATCTCGGACGATTTGACCCTCCATTATTCTATTGATACATGCAACTAACGTGCAAGTCTGCCAAAGTGTCTATTAATTTGTTCCCTTGAACACTATGCAAGACACTTGCTGCAGCGGGTTAGGTTCTCGGAATGTAAGGTATCCGGTAAAAATTTCGACCCTATACCAGCAAGTAACGTTCTGTGATGGTGCCACTATTTATACCGTTAATTAAGGTGTCTATCGCCAATAATGTACTGCAGATAGACTTACGGTATAACAAGATATGTGAAGCTATTGCCTTATCAGATCGTCTCTCAAAGAAGGTAACGCCTTTCTCGAACGGTTTGACCCTCGTTCCGTTTATTCATACACAAGGTTGAGGTGTTCGTCGCTGAAATGCGTACTACTTTCGTTCTCTGAACACTAAATTATACTCTCGATACTGTGGGTTTGTATTTGGGGGGTAAGGTCTTTGGTAAATCGTTTGAGTTTATTGCCATTAGTAACGTTCCACAACGATTTGTCGGTCTGCATTAATATTCAAACTGTGAATTGGGGTGTCTATGGCTAATACTGTTCAGCGGGTTTACTCAAGGAATACGTGGTTCGCCTCTCCGTATCACAGGACAGGTGAAGCTATTGACTTAGCCCTTCGATACTCACAGGAGGTGATAACGTTCCCGTTCTGTTTGAACCTCCATCTTCCATTTCGTGCATGCAGTTAAGGTGCCCGTCAATGAAGAGGAGACTAATTTCTGTCTGTAAACACGAAGTTATACTCTCGATGCAGCGGCCTATGATCTTGGAGTGTAAGGTCTTCACTAAGGCTTTTGCCATTATATCAATAGGTGTCGTTCTACAAGGAATTGAATTTGTGCCTTAATATTCCTACCGTGAATTAATGTGTCCATTGCCAATAGTGTAGAGTTTTTTATCTCTCGGAATGCCTGATTTGTCTTTCGGAATGAACGGACAGGTGCAACCACCGACTTACCCGTTCGAATCTCGAAGAAGGCGGTAACATTCTCTGAACACTATGTTATACTCTCGATTCAGCGGATATTGGTTTCGGACGGTAAGGTCACCAATAAAAGGATTGACTTTATACCATCTGGAATCGATCTCCAACGGCTTGTGGCCCTACTGTTATATTCAAACCGTGACTTAAGGCGTCTAATGCCAATACCGATCAGCGGATTTACTCCAGGAATACCTGCAATGACCTTCGGAATCAATGAAAGAAGCTGCAGTGACAGCCGCTCGACTCTCAAGGAGGGTGGAAACATTTTAGAGCAGTTTGACCATCGATATTCTAATTCTCACATGAATTTATAGTGGCGTCACTAAAATGTAAACCAATGTGTTTCTCTAAACACGAAGTAATACTCTCGATACGGCGGGTTACTTTCTCGGAATGTAGGGCCTTCGGTAGAAAGTTTGATCCTATACAAGTAGGTAGCGTTCTACAACGGTTTATTTCGGTATTTTAATATTAATACGGTGTATCAAACTGCCTATTGTCAATCCTGAACTGCTGAATTATTACCGGAAGGCTTGGTTGAACGCCCGTTCTCACATGGCAGGTGATGCTATTGACTTAGCCGTCCTAATCTCAAGGTAGTTGCTCACGTTCTCGAAGGTTCTGACACTCCATCTTATAATTCACACGTGAAATTAAGGTGCCCGCCACTAAGGTATATACTAGTTTGTATCTCTGATCCCGAAGTTACACTCTCGATGCAACAGGTTAGGTTCTTGGGGGGCAAGGTCTTCGGTACACCTTTCGACATTATACCAATATGAAACGTTCTACAAGGGATGGACTCTGTACCTTAACATTCAAACTGTGAATTAAGGTGTCTATCGAGAATACTGTATAGTGGACTGACTTCGGAATACCTTATATGACCATCGGAATTACAGGATTGGTGAAGCCATCGAATAAGTCGTTCCAGTACCAAAGAAGGTGGGAACAGTCATGAACGATTTGACACTCGATCTTCTAATTCTTATATGAAAATAAGCTGTGCTTCTGCAATACTGTCTACTAATTTGTTTCCGTTAGCACTCAGAATCACACTTGCTACAGCGAGTCAGGTTCCTGGAGGTAAGGAATTCGGTAAAATCATTGACGATATACCTTCTGGCTATGTTCCTCAACGGTTTGACTCCGTACCTGAACGGAACAGCGGATTAACTCCCGGATTTTCTGGTTTGACTTTCGGAGGAACAGGATAGGTGGAGCTATTGACATATCCGTTCGACTCTCAAGGAAGGTGGTTACTTTCTTGAGCAGTTTTACCTTTCTTCTCCATAAGCGTAATGAAATTAAGGCCCCAGACACCAAAATGTTTACTTATTTGATACTCTGAACACGAAGTTATACTATAGTTGAAGCGGGTGAGTTTAGCACAAGCTATGGCCATTGGCAAAACTTTTGACTTTACTCAAACTGGTAACGCTCTCACACGGTTTGACGCTCTACTGTAATATTCAAACCGTGAATTAAGGCGTCTGTTGCCAATGCTGATCAGCGGATTTATTCCCAGAATACCTGATGTGTCTCTCCGAATCACCGAATAGTTGAAGCTGTTGACATTGCCGTTCGTCCATCACAGAAGGTGGTAGCGTTCACGTGCGGTTTGACAAGCGGTATTCTTATTCATACATTCGACTAAGGTGCTAAAATATATACTAATTTGATTCTCTGAACACGAAGTTGTACTGTCGAGACAGCAGATTAAGTTCACGGACGATAAGGACTTAGGTATATCGTTTGATATTATACCATCTGATAACGCTCTTAAACGGTTACACGCTGAACTTTAATATTCAAACCGCGAATTAGGGTACCCATTGCCAATGGTATACCGCAGATTGACTCCTGATATACCTGGTGTGACTCTGGGAATCACGAGTAGTGGTGAAGCTATTGTTCTAGGTGTACCATTCTCAAAGGAGGTGGTACCGTCCTGGAACGGTTTGCCTCTCGATATTCTCATCCATACATGAAATTAAGGGGCCAGTCACTACAATGTATACCTATTTGTTTCCGCTTATGCTTAGCAACACACTCGCTGCAGCGGGTTATGATCTAAGAAGATATGGCCATCGGTAGAACGATTGACTGCATGCCCATAAGTAACGTTCTACATCGCTTTGACACTGTACTAGTTTATTATACATACCGTGTGTTAGGGTGTCTATTGCCAATACTGATCAGCGCATGTACTCCTGCAGTGCCTGATTTGCCTCATGGAGTCTGTGTAGACGTGCTGCAATTGACTTAAATGTGCGCCTTTCAATGAACGTGATAACGATATCGAACGGTCTGAAACTCGATCTATTAATTCATACATGATGTTAAGATGCTCGTCTCTAAATTGTATACTAGTTCTTACCTGTAAGCGCGGTGTTATACTCCCGAAACAGCGGGTCAGCTTTTCGGAGTGTAAGGCATTCTGCAAATCATTTAACCCTGCTCGAATTACTAATGTCCTACAACGGCTTGACGGCCTGCTTTTATATTCAAACTGTGAATTAAGGAGTCAATTGCCAATTGTGCACAGAGCATTTACTCCCGGGATACCTGGTATTACATTCGGAATCACAGGATAGTTGAAGCTATTGACTTAGCCGCCCGACTCTGAGGCTGCTGGTTATGTTCGGGAACGATTTGACCCTCGATCCAGTAATTCATACATGAATGTAAGGTGCACGACACTGAGATGTATAATACTTTGTCACTCTGAAGGTGAAGTTATAAACTCGATGCAGCGGGTCAGCTTCTCCGAGGCTAATGCCTTCAGTAGAATGTTTGACTGTGTACCAATAGGGAACGTTGCACAACTTTGTGTCACTGTACTTTAATATTTATACCGATAATTAGGTGTCGTAATGCCGATACTGTACAGCAGACATACTCGCAAAGTACCTTGTTTGACTCTCGGAAGCACAGGATACGTGAAGCAACACTGTTCAGCTTATTTACTCACGGAATACCCGGTTTGTCCCTCGGAATCACAGGATAAGTGTAGCTATTCACTTAGCCGTTCATCTGTCAGAGAATGAGGATGAGATTAAGGTGTACGTGACTAAAATGTATACTAATTTTTTTTCCTGTGTCTCGTAATTATTATCTCGCTGCAGCGATTTTTATTCTCGGAAGGTGAGGCCTTCGTTAAAAAGAGTGACTCAATACGAAATCATACTGGCCTCCGACAGTTTGACTCTCTAGTTTGATATTCATACACTGAATTATGGTGTCCATTCCCTACGAAATTCAGCGAATTTGCTCCCGTAATGACTGGTTTGAATCTCGGAATCACAGGGTAGGTGAGGCTGTTGATATAGCCGTTCGCATCTCAAAGAAGGTATTAACGGTCTGGAAAGGATTGTCCTTCGATCTTTTAATTCCTACATTATGGTAAGGTGACCGTCACTGAAATGAATACTAATTTCATTTCTGAACACGAAGTTTAAGTCTCCATATAGCGGGATAGTTTCGCCAAACGTAAGGCCATCTATAAAGTGTTTGACTTCATACCAATTGGCATAGCACTCAAAGAGAGTGACGCTCTACTGTATTACTCATGCCGCGAGTTATGATGTCCATTGCCAATACTGTTCAATTGGTGTATTCCTGGAATGACTGCTTTGATTCGCGGAATCAGAGGATAGGTGAAGCCATTGACCTAGCCTTTCGAATCTCAGAGATCGTGGTAACCTTCTGGATCAGTTTGGCGACAATATTCTAATTGATACATGAAGTTAAGGTGCCATTCACTCAAATGAATACTAATATCGTTCTCTGATCACGAAGTTATACTCTCGAAACTGCAGGTTAGCTTCACCGAAGGTAAGGCTGTCGGTAACGTTCTTGACTCTATACCAATAAGTAATGTCCTATAACTACTTGACGGTCTACTGCAATATTCAAGCCGTCAATTGCGGTTACTTTCGCCAAAAATGTTCAACGGGTTTACTCTCAGATTACCCGGTTTGACATTCGGAATCACAGGGAAGGTGAGGCTATTGACGTAACCGTTCGACAATCATAAAGGGTGGTAACTTTCTCGAATGGTTGGACCCTGGACCTTCTAATTCATACATGAAATTAAGGCACCAGTGACGGAAATAAAGACTAATTTCATTCTCAAAACACCAACTGATACTCTCGATGTGGCCGGTGAGGTTCACGGCAGGTAAGGCCTTCGGTAAAACGTTTGACTTTATGCCAATTGGTAACGCTCTCAATCGATTTGACGGTACATTTTAATAGTCAAACCGTGTCTATCGGTGTCTATTGCCAATTGTGTGCAGCGCGTTTACTCCCGGAGTACATGATTTGACTACCGGAATCGCAGGATAGGAGAGGCTATTGAATTAGCCGTACCACTCCAATCGAAGGTGAGAACGGTCTCAAACGGTTTGACACTAGGTCTTCTAATTGATGCGCGTAATTAAGGTTCCGGTCACAAAAATATATACTGCTTCGATCCTCTGAGTTCCATGTTACATTCTAGGTACAGCAGGTTAGCCTTTCGGAGGCTTAGATCTCCAGTAAAGTGTTTGACTTTATACAAATTGCGTAGAATTCTCAGACGGATTGGCGGTCTACTTTAACATTCAATCCGTGAATTAAGGCGACTATTGGTAATGCCTTTCAACGCATTTACTTCTGAAATACTTCGTTTGACTCTACGAATCACAGGAGAGGTGAAGCTATTGACTTGGCCGTTCGTATCACAAAGAGGGTGGTAACGTTCTCGGACGTTTTGACCCCCGATTTGCTAATTCATACATGAAGTTATGATGCCCGTCACTGAAATGATTACTAATTTCTTTCTCTGAACACGAACTTATACCCTCCATGCATCGGGTCAGGTCTTTGGAATGTAAGTCCTTCTGTAAAATTTTTATGTTTGTAGCAATTGGCAATGGTTTCAAATGGTATGACGTGCAACTTAAATATCGAACCGTGATTTAAGGTTTCTATTGCCAATACTGTTGGGCGGACATATTCCTCGAATACCTGGTTTTACTTTCGGAATCAGAGGATAGTAGAATCTATTGTCTCAGCCGGTCGTCTCTCAGAGATCGTGTTAAAGCTCTGGAACGGTATGGCCCTCTATCTTCTCATTCATGTATAGAATTAAGGTTCTCGTCACCAAAATGAATACTAATTTGATACTATCAACACAAAGCAAGACACTCCATGCATCCGGTTGAGTAGTTGGAAGGAAAGGTAACCTGTAAAACGAATGCCACTTTACCACCTGCTATGGTCACGGTTTGCAATGGTCGGTTTGACTGTCTACCTTAGTATTCATACCGTGAATTAAGGTGTCTTTTGGCAATACTGTTAGGCGGCTTCACTCCTGGAATCGATTCATATATGATATTAAGTTGCCCGTCATTAAGATTTAAACCAATTTGCTTCACTGACCACGAAGTCATAGTCTCGATGAAGCGGGTTTCATTTTTGGAGGTATACGTCCTTCGGTGAAAAGGTAGACTCTATACAAATAGGTAACGCTGTTCATCTGTGTGTCACCTTCCTTTAATAATTATACTGGGATGAAGGGTAATAATGTCGATACAGCACAGCTGGCTTACTCCCGGAATGCCTTGATTGACTCTAGAAGTCACAGGAGAAGTGAAGCAATTGCCGTTGCCATGCGACTGTCAAAAGAGGTGGTATCGTTCTCGGATGATTTGACCCGCCATCTTCGTAATGACACATGCAATTGAAGTGTCCATCTGCTAAAGAGCCTACCAATTTGATTCCATGAACACAATGCAAGGCAGTTGCTGCAGCGGGTACAGTTCGCGGAGAGCAAGGTATGAGGTACAAAGTTTGTCCGTGTACCAGTAGGTACCGTTCTACGATGGCTCCAATATCGATAATGCTATTTAAACCGTGGACTAAGGTGTCTGTTCCCAACACTGCTCAGCGGATTTACTCCCGAAATACAAGGTTTGAATCTCGAAATCGCAGGATAGGTGAAGATATTGACTTAGACGTTCCACTCTCAGAGAAGCGGCAACGTTCTCGATCGGTTTGTCCATGAATATTCTGATTCGTACATGAAGTTAAGGTGCCCGTTTCTGAAACGAATACTAATTTCTTTCTCTGACCACGAAGCCATACTCTCGATACGGCGGAACAGTTTCTCGGAGGGTAACTTTTCGGTGAAACTTTTGACACTATAACAATTGGTAACGTTCTCAAGCGGTTGGACGCTCTACTTTACTGTCCAAACCGTGAATTAAGGTATCTATTGGCAATACTGATGAGTGGATTTACCAGGAGGATGCCTAGTTTAACTGTCATAATCACTGGATAGGTGAAGCTATAGACTTTGCCGTCCGTACCTCACAGAAGGTGGTAACGATCATGAACGCTTTGGCCCTCGATATTGATATTTACTCACAAACATGTGTTGCTCGTCCGTTAAAATATCTACTAGTTTGTTTCCCTGCACATTAAGCAGGACACTCGCTACAGCGGGTAAGCTTCTCGGAAGGTATGGTATTTGGTAAAAGGTATGACTTTATGCGTACTGGTAACGCTCACACGCAGTGTGTCGCTCTATTTTAATATTCACTCCGCGAAGTAAGGAATCTATTGCCAATAATGTAGAGCGCATTTACTCCCGGAATATCTCGTCTGACTTTCGGTATCACAGGATAGGTGAAGCGATTGCCATGGATGTTCGAATCACAGTGAATCAGGTAACACTCTCGAACGGTTTGACACTCGATCTTCTTATTCGGTTTGAAATTAAGGTCCCCGTCAATAAATTTTATACAAATGTGTTTCCCTAAACGCGTAGCTATACTCTCGATACGGAAGTTTGCGTCATACCAATTGGTAATGTTCTCCTACGGATTGTCGTTCTACTTTAATATTCATGCCGCGAATTATGGAGTGCATTGCAAATACTGTTTAGCGGACATTCTCCTCAAATACCAGGTTAGACTCTCGGAATCACAGGATACTTGAAGCTACTGACTTGGCTGTACGACTCTCGAAGCATATGACAACGTTAACCAACGGTTTGACACACGATCTTCTAATTCGACGCATGAAATTAAGGTAGCCTCCATTAAATTGTCTACCAATTTCTTTCGCTGAACACGAAGTTATACACTCGATACAGCGGGTTATGATCTCAGAAAATAACGTATCAGTTAAAGAGTACGTCGTTATTCCAATTCGTAACGTTCTCAAACGGTTTGACGGTCTACTTTAACATTCATACCAAGAATTGTGGTGTCTACTGCCAATTTCGTTCAGCGTAATTACTCCTAGAATACGTGGTCTGAGTCCCGCAATCACAGGATAGGGGAAACTATTGACTCAGATGTGCGACTATCAAAGAAGGTGGTAACATTCTCCAACGGTTTGACTCTCGATCATCTGTTAGATAGATAAAATCCAGTTGCCGTCCCTAAAATCTATAATATTTTGCTTCTCTGACCACTAAGTAATGCTCTCGATACAGCGGGTCAGCTTCTCGGATGGTACGTCCGTCGGTGAAACGTTCGACACTATACAAATAAGTAACGTTGAACAACTGTGTAACTCTGTACTTTAATAATTACAGAGGAAGGGTGTGTTTTTAATGCCGATAGTCTAGAGCGGATTTAATCCCGGAATACGTGGCTTGGCACCGTGAATCTCAGGATAGGTGAGGCTAGTGACATAGCCGTACGAATGGCGAAGACTCTGGTCACGTAACCGAACGCTTTGGCCCACGGTATTCCATTTCATTCATGAAATTAAAATGTATACTAATGGATTTCACTGAACTCGATAATATATTGCTGGTAGAGTGGGTTTCTTTCTTGGAATGTTAGGTTTCGGTAAATGGTTTTACTCGATACAAATTCGTAGCGATCTCAAATGGAGTGACGCACAACTTTAATATTAAAACCGTGAACTAAGGTGTCTAAAGCCTACATTATTGAGCGGATTTACTCCCAGCATATCTGGTTGCGCTGTTGGATTTACAGTATGGTTGAAGCTATTGACTTAGCTGCTCTCGGCTCTCAATGAAGGCGGTAACATTACCAAACTCTTTGCCTTTCAATGCTGATATTTATACACAAACATGTGGTGTCGGACGGCTAAAATGTATAATAATATGTTCCCGTGAACATTAAGCAGGACACTCGCTGCAGCTGGTTAGGTTCTCTGCAGGTGTGGTATTCTGTGAGTGGAATGACTTTCTACGAATCGGTAATGTTGTGTGACCGGTTGAGTCCCTACATTAATATTCAATCCGTGAATTACGGTTTCTATTGCCAATATTGCTCAGCGGAATTTACTCCCCGAATACCTGATTTAACTTCAGAAATCATAGGATAGCAGACGGCTATTTTCTTAGCCGTCCGACACTCACCGAACGAGGTAAAGCTCTGAATCGGTCTGTCTCTCGATCTTCTAATTCATGTACGTAATTATGGTGCCGGTCTCTAAAATGTATATAATGTCGTACTCTGGACACGAAGTCTTCTTCTCGATGAAACGGGTGAAAATCGCTGTAGGTAATGCCGGCGGTAAAACGTTTGACTTTATACACACTCGTAACGCTCTTAAACGGCTTGACGCTCTAAATTAATATTCATACCGCGAATTAAGGTGTCTATTTCCAATACTGGTCAGTGGATTTTCTCCAGGAGTACATGATTTATCTCCCGAATTCACAGGAAAGATGAAGCTATTGCCTTAGGCATGCGACTGTCAATAGAGGCGGTAACGTTCTCGGATGATTTGATCCTCCGTTTTCCTATTGATGCAGATAATTATAGTGTCCGTCTCCAAAAGAGTCTTCTAATTTATTTCCTTCAACACTAAAATGGGCACTTGCCGCAGCGAGTTATGTTCTCGGAAGGTAAGGTATCCGGCACAATGTTTGACCGCATACCAGTAGTTAGCGATCTACAATGGTTCAATTCTCTATGTTACTATTTATACCGTAGACTATGGTTTCTGTTACCGACACTGCTCGGCGTATTTACACCCGGAGTATCTGGTTTGACTCTCGGAATCGCAGGATAGGTGAAGCTATTGACATAGCCGTTCGAATCACAAATAGGGTGGTATCGTTCTCGAGCAGTTTGACTCTCGGTTTTGCTATACCTACATGTAAATAAAGTGTCCCTCTGCAAAAATGTCTACTAATTTCACGCCCTGAATAACAAGCATGGCACTCCCTACAGCAGGTTTGGATTCTCGGAGCGATAGGCATTCGGTACAAAGTTTGACTCTATACGAATAGGTAACGTTCTTCAATGATTTGACGTGTGACATTAATATTCAAACCGAGAATTAAGGTGTCAATTGCCAACACTCTTCTGCGGATTTAGTCCCCGAATACCTGGCTTGACTCTCCGAATCGCAGGATACGTGAAACTATTGACTAGGCCGTCCGTCTCTCACACAAGGTGACGAGGACCTCGAACACCGTGACCTGCGATCTTCTAATTCATACATGAATTTAAGGTGCCGTCACTAAAACGTATACTGATGTGTTTCTCTAATCACGTAGTTGTGTTCTCGATACGGCGGGTTAGCTTCTCGGTCGCTAAGGCTTTCAGTTAAATGTTTGACTTTACAGCAATCGGTAACAGTCTACAGCGGTGTGATGGTCACCTTTAATATTCAAACCGTGAATTAATGTGTCCATTGCCAACAGTGTACAACGGACCTACTCCTGGAATTCCAGGCCTGACTTTCAGAATCACAGGAGCCATGAAGCTTTGGACTCAGCCGTTCGACATTCAAAGAAGGTGATTACGATCTCGACAGGTTTGACTCTCCATCTTCTTATTCATAAGAGAATTTAAAGTGCGCGTCACTAAAATGTATACTAATTTGTTTCTCTGAACGGAATATTATAACTACGACACTGCGCCTTATGTTCCTGGTAGGTAAGGCATGCGAAGAAGAGTATGACGTTATACCAGTTGGCAACGGTCTCAAACGGATTGACTCTCTACTTTGATTTCCATACCGTGAATTAAGGTGTCTGTTGCCAATACTACACAGCGGATATACGCTCGGAATTCCTGGTCTGACTCTCGGAATTCCAGGATAAGTGAAGCTATTTACTTGGCAGTACAACTCTCAAGAAGGACGCTACGGTTCTCGAATAGTGTGACTGTCGATTTGGCTGTCCTTTCGACTCTCACAGAACGTGGTAACGTTCTCGAAAGCTTTGACCCTCTATCTTCTTATTCATACGTGAAATTAAGTTTCTCGCGACCAAAATGAATACTTATTTGTCACATTCAACTCATAGCAAGACACTCCCTGCAGCCGGTTATTTTCTTGGAAGGAAAGGTAATCTGTAAGAAGACTGACATTTCACCAACATGCAATGGTCTCCGACGGTTTGACTGATTACCTCAGAATTCCTACAGTGAATTAACATGATTCTCGGCAATTCTGTTAGGTGGTTTCACTCCTGGAATACCCGGTTATACTCATGGAATCATAGGATAGGTGAAGTTTTTACATAGCTGTTCATCTCTCACAGAATGTGACAATGCTCTCGAAAGGTTTGACCCCCGTTCTTCTAATTCATACACGAGGATAAGGTTCCCGACGCTAAAAAGTATAATAATTAGCTTCTGTGAACACGAAGACTTACCCTCGATACAGCGCGATAGCTTCTCGCAAGCTGAGGCCTCCTTTAAAAAGTATGACTCCATAACTGTACGCAACGATCTTCCACAGTTTGACTCTCTACTTTATTACACATACTGTGAAATAGGGTACCTAATGCCATAATGTGCTGCGAATTTACTCCCGGTATACCTTGTTTGACTCTCAGAATCACAGAATATGTTATGCTATTGACTTAGACGTTTGTCTCTCACAGAAGGTGGTAACGTTCTTGAACGGTTTGACACACAATCTTCTAATTCAATGATGAAATTATGCTTCCCGTCACACACATGCATACTAATTTGTTTCTCTTATCACGATGTCATACTCGCGATTAAAGTGGGATAGCTTCTCGAACAGTATGGCATTCGGTAAATAGTTATGACTTCATTGCAATTAGTAACTTTCTCACACTGTGTGACGCTCTGTTTTAATGTTCTCTCCGCGAATTAAGGAATGTATTGCCAATACCGTTCAGCGGATTTACTCCAGGAATACCTGGATTGACTCTCCGAATCACTGGATAGGTGAAGCTATTGTCATACATGTGCCATTCTCTACGAAGTTGGTAACATTCTGGATCGGTTTGCCCCGCGGTCCTCTCATTCATACATGAAATAATCAATGGCCTCGACACTAATATGAATACTAATTTGTTTCACTGAACACGAAGCAACACACTCCCTGCTGCCAGTTATTTTCTCGGAATGTAAGGTAGTCAGTAAGAGGAATGACTTTATACCTACCTGCAATGTTCACCGACGGTTTGACTCTCTACTGTAGTCTTCATGCGGTGAACTAATGTTTCTAACGGCAATACTGCTCCGCATATTTACTCCCAGTGTACCTGGTTTGCCATTCGAAATCACAGAATAGTTGGAGCTATTGACATATCAGCTTGACTCTCAAAGACGGTTGTAACGTTCTCGAACGGTTAGACCAATCAATCTTCGAATTCATACGTGAAATTATGGCGCCAGTCACTAAAATGTTTACTAATCCGTCCCTCAGAATTCGCAGCTATACTCTTGGTACAGCGGGTTAGCTTCTTGGCAAGGGAGGTCTTCGGCAAAAAGTTGGTTTCTTTACCAATAGGTAACATTGTATTGCGGTTTGACTCTGTTCTTTAACATTTATACCTCGAACTGTGGTGTTTAATGCCAATGCTGTAAGCTAGTTTGCTCCCGGAATATCTGATTTGCATCGCGGAAACAAAGAGCAGGTGAAACTATTGACTTAGCCGCCCGACTCTTAAACAAGGTTGTAACGATCTCCAACGGATTGTGTACGCAGTTTGAGTTTTATGCAGGAAAATGTGTTGTCCGTCTGTTAATATATCTATCAATTTGTTTCCGTGAACATTATGTAGCCACTCGCTACAGTGGGTTAGGCAGCTTGGATGGAGAGGCCGTCGGTAAAAGTATGAATCTATGAGAATAGGTTAAGCTGTACAACCGTTTGACGCTGTACATTAATATTCGAGCAGTGAATTATGATGTGTATTACCAATACTTTTCAGGGGATTAACACCCGTAATACCTGGTTTGTCATTCGGAATCATAGGATATATGATGTTATTGACTTAACCGTTCGAATCTCAACGAAAGTGGTAACATTCTAGAACGGTTTTACCCTCGATTTTGCTATTAGTACATGAAAACAACTTGTACGCCTGCTAAAAGTATACTAATTCCAACCACTGAGAACCTTATGAAACTCTTGATACAGTGCGTTAGGCTTTCGGTGGGTAAGGTCTTCCGCGAAACGTCTTACTTAATACAAATTGGTGATGTTATCAATCGGATTGACGCTTTACATTAATTTTCAAACCGTGAATTAAGGTGTCCATTGTAAATAGTGCATAGCGCATTGACGCCAGGAATACCTGGCCTGTCCCTCGGAATAACAGGATAAGTGCACCAATTAGCTTAACAGTTCGGCTCTTAATGAATGTCGGATCGTTTTAGGACTGTTTGACACTCAATCTATCCATCCATACACGTAGATAAGTTGTCCGTCTGTAAAAATGTCTACTAATTTCTATCCGTGCGGACTATGCAAGACACTCGCGACAAGGGGATATGTTCTCGGAACGTATCGTATTCTGTAAGAAAATGACTTTATACAAATTGGCAATATTCTGCGACAGTTAAAGTCTCTACTTCACGCCGTGAGTTTAGCTGTCTCTTTCCGATACTGCGTTGGGAACTTACCCCCGGAGTACCAGGTTTGTGTCTCGGAATCATAGGAACGGTGATGCTATTACCGTAGATCTGCGTTCTCGGACGGTTCGGCCCTCGATTATGCTATTCTTACACAGAAATAAGGTGTCCGTCTGCTAAAGAATGAACAAATTTGTTCCGCGAACAGTCAGATGAACACTCCCTACACACATCTAGGCTTCTCGGATAGCGAGGCCTTCGGTAAAAGTTTGACTTTAGACCAATACGTACTGTTCTACGAAGGGTTGACTCTGCACTTTAAAATTCATACCGTGAACTATGGTGTCAATTAGCAATACTGTGCCGCAGATAGATTCCCGTTGTTCCTGGTTTCCCTGGCGGAATATCAGGATTGGTGAAGCTTTTGACTTAACCGTCCGACACTCAAATATGGAGGTATCGTTCTCGAACGGTTTGACGATCGCTCTTCTTATTCATATGTGAAATTAGGATGCCCGTCCCTAAAATGAACACAAATTTGCTTCCTGCAACACGAAGTTATATTCTCTATTCAGACGGTGAGGTTCTCAGATGGTAAGGATTTCCGTGAGAATACTGATCGTATTCAGATTGGAAATGTTCACCGTCGGTCTGACTGTCTACCATAATATTCATACCGTGAATTATGGTGTGTATGGCCAATAACCTTCAGCGGCTGTATACCCGGAATACGTGGTTTGACTCTCGTAAGCGCAGGGACAGGTGACACTACACACTATGACGTTCTACTCTGAAAGAAGCTATTGTGTTAGCTGTTCGCATCTCAAGGAGGGTGGTCACGTGCTCGAACGGTTTGACACTTGAACATCGAATTCATACACGAAGGTAAGGTGCACGTCACTGCAAAGTATACTAATTTGTATCTCTGAGTGCGAATGAACACTCTACATACATCGGGTTAATTTCTCGGCTGGAATGGTTTTCTGTGAAGTTTTTGACATTATCCCAATATGTAACGGTCTACAAATGTTTGACTATGTAGTATAATATTCTAGCCGTGAACTAAGGTGTCCATTGCAAATAGGGTACTGCGGATGGGCTCCCGGAATACCTGCTTTGATTCTCCGCATCACTGGATAGGTGAGGCAATTGACTCAGTTGTCCGAATATCATAGGAGGTGGTTACGGTCACGAATGTTTTACAACCGACCTAACCGAAATTTATATGCCGTCACTCAAATATATACCAATGCGTTTCCCCAAACACCTAGTTATACTCTGTATACGGCGGGTTGGCTTCTCCGACGGTAAGGCATTCGGTAAAATGTTTGACTCAAATAGCAATCAGTAACTTTGTAACCCGGTGCGACGCTCTATTCTGATATTCACTCCGCGAATTAAGGTGTCTCTTTACAATACTGTTCACCTGAGCTACTCCCGGAATACTTGGTTGGACTCTCGGAATCGCAGGATCGGGGAAGCTCTTGTTGCAGCGATTCGTCTCTCACAGGCGGTGGTAATGGTCTCGAGCGGATTGACCCACGATCTTCTAATTCATACAAGAAGTTAAGGTGCCCGTCACTGAATTGAAGACTTATTTCATGTTCTGATGACGATGTTATACTATAGATGAAGCCGCCGAGGTTTGCCGAGTGTATGGACTTCGCTAAAATGTTTGAATTTATGACAATTTGTAACGCACTCAGACGGTATTACGCTCTACTTTAATGTTCAAACCGTGAATTGAGGTGTTTACTGCCAAAGCCGACCAGCGTACATACTCCCGCAGTACCTGGTTTGACTCTGCGAATCACAGGATAGGAGGAGCTGTTGATTTTTCAGTTCGACTCGCAAACAGTGTGGTATCGTTCTCGAACGGTTCGATTATCGATCTTCTAATTCATGCTTGAACTTATGGTGCCTGCCACTTAAATGAATACTAATTTCTAGCTATTAACACAAAGTAATACTATCGATACAGTGGGTTAATTTTTTGGTGGGTCTTATCTTCGTTAGAGCGACAGACTCTGGAGTCATTGGTAACGTTCTCGTACTGCTTGACCCTCGATCTACTAATTCATATATCAAAATAAGGTGTGCCTATGCTGTAATGTCTACCAATTTGTTTCCGTGCGGACTAAGCGTGACAATCTCTACAACGGGTTAGGTTCTAGGAAGGCAATGTATACGGTAAAAAGGACGACTCTATACAAATTGGTAATGTTCTCCGACGGATTGACCTTCTACTGTAATATTCAAACCGTGAATTAAGGCGTCTAATGCCAATACCATTCAGCGGATTTACTCCCGGAAAACCAGTTTTGATTCTAGGAATCACTGGACGGTAGAAGCTGTAATCTGAGTCGCTTGACTCTCAAAGATGGTGGTTAGGTCCTCGAACTGCTTGACCCTCGATCTTCCAATTCATACATGAAGTTTATGTGCCCGTCACTGAAACGATTAGTAATTTCTTTCTCTGAACAGGAAGTTATATTCTTGATGAAACGGGCCAGGTTGACAGATGGTGAGGCCTTACAGTGAAAGGTTAGACTTAGTAGGAATTGGTAACGTTCTCAAACGGCTTGAGGCTTCACTTTACTATTCATACCGTGATCTATTGTATTTATTGCCAATACAGATCAGCGGATTTAATCCCGTATTACCATGTTAGACTCTCGGTATCACAGGATAGCGGAAGCTATTGACAAAGCCATTCGAATGTAATAGAATGTGGTAACGGTCTCGAATTGTTTGAACTTGAATCTTCTAAATCATAGATGAAGTTAACGTGCCCGTTACTGAAATGAATACCAATTTCTTTCTATGAACACGGGGCTATACTCTCGAGTTTGCTTCTCCGAAGGTGAGATCACCCGTAATGTGTTTGACTTTATACCACTTGGCAATGATCTCAAAAAGTTTGACGCTCTACTTTACTATTCAAACCGTCAATTTAGGTGTCTATAGAAAATAATTTTAAGCGTATTTACTCACTGAATACCTGGTTTGAATCTCCGAAGCACAGGATAG
>NW_027470654.1:0-34609 GCF_051020765.1 Lasioglossum baleicum | reverse complement strand
CAGCGGATTTACTCCAGTAATGACTTGTTTGACTCTCGGAATCACTGGGTACGTGAAAGAACTGCCTTAGCAATGCGACACTCCATGAATGTGGTAAGGATGACAAACGGTCCAACTATCGATCTTATTATTCGTACATGAAGTGAAGGTGCAGACGCTAAATTTAGTTCCAATATGTATCCTTAAACGCTATGCTCTACGCTCCATGCGCCGGTTAGCATCTCGGACGGTAAGCCATTCGATATAGTGTTTGACTTTATAGTAAGTAGTATCGCACTATTTTAATATTCAAACCGTGATCTGAAGTATCTATTGCCAATACCGTGCTGCAGATTTACTCCCGGAATATCTTTGTTGACTCCAGGAATCACAGGATAGGTGATGCTTCACACCTAGCCGTTTGTATTTCACAGAATTTGGCAACGTTCCCGTGTGGATTGACCCTCATCTTTCTAATTCATACATGAATCTAAGGTAACCGCCTCTGCAATGAGTTCTAACTCCATTCTCTGGTCATGAGGTTATACTCTCGATGTAGCGGGTGTGTTTCGCGGAAGTTAACACTTTCGGGAAAACGTTTGAGTTTATACCAATTGGGAACACTATCAAACCGTTAGACGCTCTACATTAATATACAAACCGTGATTTGTGTGGTCTATTGCCAGTACTGTACAACGCATTTACTCCCGGAACATCAGATTTGACTTTCGGAATCACATGATAGTAGAAGCCATTGACTTAGCCGTTCGACTAGCAACAAAGGTGGTAACCACCTCGAAAGGATTGACACTCGATCTTCTAATTCATACACGAAATTAAGGTGCCCGTGCCTAAAATGTCTACTTATATTTTTGCATTAACACGAATCACAGCACCTTCTACTGAGAGTTGGTTTTCTCGGAAGGTAAGGCCTTCTGTAAAATGTTTGACTCTATGCGAATAGGTAAAGTCTTGCAACGGTTTGACAGTCTACTTTCATATTCAGACCGTGAATTTCCGTGTCCATTTCCAATACTGATCAGCGGCTTTACCCCCGGAACACCTAGTTTGTCGCTAGGAACCCATGGATAGGTGAAGCTATTCACTTAGCCGTTCGATTTCCAAAGAAGGTTTAAACGTTCTCGAATGGTTTAACCCTCGGTCGTCGAATTCATACCTGATATTAAGGTGGACGTCCCTAAAATATGAACAAGTTTGTGTCTCTGGACACGAAGTTATACGCTCAGTACAGAGGGATAGGTTCTCAGAAGGTATGGCCGTTGGAAAATAATTTGACTCCTTATCAGCAGGTAACGTTCTCCAGCGTTTTGACGCTTAGCTTTAATACTCAAACCATGGAACAAGGTGTCAATTGCTAATACCTGTCAGCGTCCTTACTTCCGGGAAACCTGGTTGGACACTCGGTATCACAGGACAGGTGAAACCTTTGACTTAGCCATTCGAATCTAAATGCGGATGGTAACGTCCTCGAACGGCTTGAGGCTCTATGTTGTACAGCATACGTGAATTCACGGTGGCGTCACTAAATTCTGTACCAATGTGTTTTCCTGAACAAGAAGCTATACTCTCGTAAGGTCGGATTAGGTAAGGACTTCCGTAAAGTGATTGACTTTATGGCAAATGTAACGTTCTGACTCGGTGTGACGCTCTATTTTAATATTCAGTTTCCGAATTAAGGAATCCAGTGCCGATACTGTACAGTGCACTTAATGCCGGAATATCTGGTTTGACTTTCAGAATCACGGTATGTATGAAGCTATTCACTTATTCATTCGTACCTCAAAGCATGTGGTTACATTCTCGAACGGTTTGACCCACGATTTTGATATTCTTACATGAAAATAGCTTGTCCGCCTGATAAAGTGTATACTAATTTTACCGCTAAACACCATGTAATACTCCTGTTACAGTGCGTTAGGCTTTCGGAGGGTAAGGTCTTCCGTATAACGTTTGACTTTATAACAATTGGTAATATTACCAAGAGGATAGTCGTTCTATTTTAATACTCACACCGTGAATGAAGGTGTATATTGCCCATAATGTTCAAAGGATTTTCCCCCGGAATACCTACCTTGACGGTTGGAATCTCAGGATAGGTGAAGCTATACACTTAGCCGTTCGACTCTCACAGAGGGTGGCAACGTTCTCGAACGGTTTGACCCTCCATCTTCTATTTCATGCATGAAATTATGGTGCTCAACACCAAAATATATACTAGTTCGTACCTCTGAACACGGTGTTATACTATCGGTACAGCGGGATAGTTTTCCAGAGCGGATGCCATTCTGTAAGAATTTTAAACCTACAAGTACAGGAAATGTTCTACAATGGCATGACGGCCCGCTTAAATATTCAAACCGTGACTTGAGGTGTCCATTGCCAATACTGTTCAGCATACTTGCTCCAGGAATACCTGTTTTGACTCTCGGAATCACAGGATTGGTGAGGCCATTGACTTAGCTGTAGGACATTCGAAGAATCTGATAACGTTATCGATCGGTTTTACACTCGATCTTCTAATTCATGCATGAAAAAGATATCCGTCAGCTCAAATGTCTCCTAATTTACTTCTGCGGCCACTCAGCATGACATTCGCTATAGCGGGTTTGCTTCGAGGAAGTAAAGGTGTCTGGTAAGGAATATGACGTAATATTAACGGGTAACGTTCTTCAGCGGTTTGACGCTGTACATTAATATTGATAAAGTGGGCTGCGGTGTTTATTGCCAATACTGATCAGCGAGTTTACTCCTGGAATACCTGATTTGCCTATCGGAACCACAGGATAGCTGCAGATATTGACATAGCTGCGCAACTATCGAAGGATGTGATAACGTTATCGATCGGTTTGACAGTCGATCTATTAATTCATGTATGATATTGGGGTACCCGCCATTAAAATGTCTACTAATTTCTTCTGCTGAAGACGAAGTTATACACACGATACAACGGGTTATGTTCTCAGATGGCAAGGTACCATTTGAAGAGTACGTCGTTATACCAATTGGAAACGTTCTCAAACGGTTTGACGCTCTGCTTCAATATTCATACCATGAATTATGCTGTCTATTGCCAATGTTGTTCAGCGTATTTACTCCTAGAATAGACGGTCTGATTCCCGCAAACACAGGATATGTGAAACTATTGGCTCAGATGCGCGACTTTCAAAGAAGGTGGGATCGATCGCCAACCAGTTAGACTCCCAAATTTTGTATTCATACGTTAAAAAAAGCTGTCCGCCTGCGAATACATCTCCTAGTAGTTGCGGTGGGCATTAAGCATGACACTCTCTTCAGCGGGTGCGGTTCTAGGAGGGTAAGGTGTCTGGTAAGGTGTATGACGTTATATCTATTGGTATCGTTTTCCAGCGGTGTGACGCTGACTTCAGTATTGATCCAGTTGGTTCAGGTGCTTATTGCCAACAAAGCTCAGCTAATTTACTCCTGGAATACCTGATTTTCCACTCGGAATCACAGGATAGCTGCAGCTATTGACTCAGTTGTGCGACCTTCAAAAAAGGTAATAACTTTCTCGATCGGTCTGTCACTCGAACTAGTTATTCGTTCATGATACTGAGGGTCCTGCCACTAAAATGTATATTAATTTGTATCTCTGATCACGAAGTTATACTCTCGATACATCCGGTTAACTTCTCGGAGGATATGGCATCTGAAAAGTTTGACCCTATACCAACAAGGAACTTTCAACAACGATTCGACACTATACTTTAATACTCGAACAGTGCGTTATTGTGTCTATTGCGAATACTGTTCAGAGCATTTACTCCCGTAATACCTGGTTTTCGGTGGTGCTAATGATTTACCTTTATGTCTCCCAAAGAACGGGGTAAAGTTCTGGAACGATTTGACCATCGATCATGTAATTCTTACATGAAATTATGTCGCCCATTACTAAAATGCGTACCAATGTGCTTCTCTGAAAATGAAGTTGTACTCTCGGTATAGCGGGATACTTTCTCGGAAGGTAGCATATTCTGTAAAAAGATTGACTTTATAACAATTGGTGATGATCTCCAACGATTTGACTGCCTACATTAATGCTCATTCCGACAATTCAGGCGGCCATTTCCAATTCTGTCCTGCGAAATAACTCCCGGAATGTCTGGTTTGACTTACGGAATCACAGGATGGGTGAAGCTATTGGCATAGCTGTTGGTATAGCATAGAACGTGGTTACGATCACGAACTGTTTCAATCGACTTTCCAATTCATACATGACACTAAGATGCTGTCACTAAAATGTATACTAATGTGTTTCTCTAAACCCGAAGTTATACACTCGATACGGCGGGCTAGCTTCGCGGACGGTAAGGCTGTCGGTAAAAGGCTAGACTTTATATCAATAAGTAACGTTCTATCGCGGCTTGTCGGGCTGCCTTATCATTAATACCGTGAAATAAGGTGTCTATTGGCAATACAGTACAGGGAAATTACTCCCGGAACACTTTGTTTGATTCGCGGAAAAACAGGTTTGGTGATGCTCTTGACTTAGCCGTTCGTCTCTCAAAGCAGGTAGTATCGTTGTCGAACGGTTTGCCTTTGATGTTCCTATATATGCATGAAAATAATGTGACCGTCTGCTAAAGTGTCTACTAATTTGATCACGTGAAAACGAAGGAACACAATCAATGAAGTGTGTCAGCATCTCGGAAAATAATGCCCTCGGTAGAATATTTGCTCTATAGCAATACGTAACGATGCACAACTCTGTGACACAGTACTTTAATATTTACACCGCTACATAGCGTGAATGATGCCAATACTGCACAGAAGATTGACTCCCGGCATACCTGATTTGTATCTCGGAATCACAGGACAGATGATGCCACTGGCTTAGCTGTGCGACGCTCTGAGACGGTGGTAACGTTCTCGATTGGTTTTGCCCTCAATTTTGTAACTAATACATGCAATTATGGAGCACGTCTCTATAATGTTTACTAATTTGCTTCTCTGGACAGAAAGCTATACTCTCGATGCAGCGGGTTAGTTTCTCGGAAGGTACGGCCGTCGGTAAAAAGTTTGACTCTATACTAATTCGTAACGTTATTCTACGGTTTGACTCAGTACATTGATGTTCATACCAGCAATTACGGTGCATATGGCCAATACATTTCAGCGGATATACTCCCGGTATAGCTGGTTTGACTCTCGGTGTCACAGGATAGGTGACACTATTGACTTAGCTGTGCTACCCTCAAGAGTTCTGGTAACGTTCTCCAACGGTTGGACCCTTGATAATCTGGTAGATAGATAAAATTAAGTTGCCCGTTATAAAATCTATAATATTTTGCTTCTGTGACCACGAAGTAATACTCTCGATACAGCGCGTTAGTTTCTCGGAAGGTACGGCCGTCGGTGAAACGATGGACTCTATCCCAATAAATAATGTTGAACAACTGTGTGACTCTGTACTTGAATATTGATAGAGGAAACTAGTGTTTCTAACACCGATACTCTACAGCTGCTTTAATCGCGGAGTACCTGGTTTGGCACTCGGAATCACAGGATAGGTGAGGCTACTGACATAGACGTACGAATCTCAGAGACGGAGGTCACGTATCCGAACGGTTTGATCCACGATATTCCATTTCATTCATGAAATTAAAATGTATACTCATGGATTTCACCGAACACGATGATATAATCTCGGTACAGTGGGTTTGATTCTTGGAATGTTAGGTTTTCGGTAAATGGTTTTACTCTATACCAATTCGTAACGATCGCAAATGTAGTGACGCCCTACTTTAATATTAAATCCGTGTGTTAAGGTGTTTAAAGGCTATACTATTAAGCGGATTTACTCCCGGCATACCTGGTTGCGCTCTGGGAACTACAGTATAGTTGAAGCTGTTGCCTTAGCCGCTCGGCACACAAGGAAGGCGGTAACGTACCCGAACGCTTTGCTTCTCGATGCTGCTATTTATACACAAACATGTGGTGTCGGTTGGCATAAAATGTATACTAATATGTTTCCGTGAACATTAAGCAGGCCACTCACTACAGCGGGTTAGGTTCTCAGCAGGTAAGGTATTCTGTAAGAGGAATGACTTTCTACGGATTGGTAATGTTCTCCGACCGGTTGACTCCCTACATTAATTTTCAATCCGTGAATTTCGGTTCCTATTGCCTATACTCCTCAAGGAATTTACACCCGGAATGCCTGATTTAACTTAAGGAATCACACGATAGCAGACGGCTACTGTCATAGCCGATCGACTCTCAGCAAATGTGGTAAAGCTCTGAAACCGTCTGTCCCTCGATCTTCAAATTCATGTACGGAATTATGGTGCCCGTCTCTAAAATGTGTGTAATGTGTTTCTTTGGGCACGAAGTCTCGCTATCGATGATGCGCGTGATGTTCACCGTATGTGAAGCCGGCGGTAAAACGTTTGACTTTATACAAACTCGTATCGCTCTCAAACGGTTTGACGCTCTACATTAATATTCAAACCCTGGACTAAGATGTCTAGTGCTAATATAGATCAACTGATTTACTCCCAGAATACCGGATTTGCCTCTCCGTATCACAGGATATGTGAAGCTATTAACATAGCCGATCGTCTCTCGCAGAGGGAGGTAACGTTCTCGAACGGTTTGACCATCGAGCATCTAATTCATAATCCAATATATAGTGCGCGTATCTGAAATTAATGATACTTTTTTCTCAGAATACGAAATTGTAATCTGGATATAGCGGGTTAATTTACCGGAGGGTAAGATCTTCGGTAATGTATTTCACTTTATAGCAATTGGTTCCGTTCTGAAATGATTTGTTACTCTATTTTATTGTACAGACCGCAAATTATGGTGTCTGTTCCCTATACTGTTCAGCGGATTTACTCTAGGAGTGCCTGATTGTACTCTCGGAATAACAGCATATGTGCAACAATTGGCTGCGCTGTTCGTCATTTGAAGAAGGTGGTAACTTCCTCGAACGGCTTGACTTTCGATTCTGCTATTTCTACATGAAAAGGTAGTGCGCGTCTGCTAACATGTCTACTAATTTGTTTCCGAGAACATTAAGCAAGACACTCGCTGCAGCGAGTTAGGATCTCGGACGATATGGCATTTGGTCAAAAGATTGACATCATTCGAATATGTAACGTTCAGCAACTCTTTGACGTTTTACGTAAATAATAAACTCGTGAACAAATGTGTCATCTTGTGTCGGTGATATAGCGTGACGAACCTGCCACTACGGCCTAGCGACACGGCCCCATGGGCGCGGGATTGGGATGCGCCCAATCAGCGCAGTGCGTGGCACTCTTCATCACGCACCTATCAATTAGCTCGAAGACTGCAAGCCATACGCGGTAGGCCGGGACCTTTCTAAATACTTACTGACTCTGCTGGTCAGTGTCCGAGCTACTCTCGCGCAGCTTACACGTGGTGGGTCCCACCGTGAGAAAACAACGCTCCTTTACCTGCGATATGGGCTCAACACAGCCCGCGCGAGACCAACCCAAGAATCCGGCGGGGCGACCGGACGAAACCCGCCTTCCCAGGGCTCGAACCGCTTCCCGAGGTACCAGTGAATGCAGGGCCGTACTGGTCGTACTCCGTGTAAGGACTCTTTACTTCCTGAATGAGGTGATTGGTTTCCTCGGCCTTAATTCGGCCGAATTCGGCACCGTGGGTTCGTCATACACATATTGCACTGGATCCAGAAGGCCCACCGCAGCTACTGCGGGGGTATTATGGTACCAATGGCCAACAGTGTTGAGCGGATTTACTCAAGGCACACCTGGTTTGGCTCTTGGAATTACAGTGTAGTTGAAGTTATTCACTTAGACGTTCGGCTCTGAAGGGAGGTGGTGCCGCTACCCAAAGGTTTGACACTCGTTCTTCTAATATATGCATGAAATTTATGGGACCATCACTAAAATGTATATCAATTTGCTTCTCTGGAAACGAAGATATAATACGGATACTGCGGGTCAGCTTCACGGAAAATAAAGCAATCCGAAAAAAGTTCGATTATATAAAAATAGGTATTGTTCTACAACGCTATGAATTTCCTTTTTAATATTTATAACACGAAATTTCGTGTCCAATATGAATACTGTACAACGGCTTTAGATATGGACTACCTGGATTGACTCTTGGAATCACAGGATAGGTGAAGTTATTGACATAGCCGTTCGAATCTTAAAGTATATGGTATCGCTCTCGAACAGCTTGAGTGTCGATTTTTCTATTGATACAGGAAAATAAGTCGTTCCGTATGTTAAAATGTCTACCAATTTGTTTCCTTGAGCACTATGAATGTCACTCTCCAAAGAGGGTTATGTTTTAGGAAAATAATATGTTCGGTCAAAATAATACCTCTATAGCAAGTGATAATGTTCTCCGACGGATTAACTTTCTGCTGTAATATTCGTACCATGAATTAAGGTGTCTATTGCCAGTACTGTTCAGCCGTCTTACTCCTGGAATTGCACGCTTCACACTAAGAATCACATCTATATGTGATGCTATTGACTAAGGCGTTCGGCTCTCAAGGAATGTGATAACGCTCTGGGACTGTTGGATAATCGATATGCTAATTCAGACATAGTATTGAGATGTCCGTCTGCTAAAACGTCTACTAATTTATTTCCCGTAATCCGCAGTAAAACCTACGATAGAGCGCGTTATGTCTTCAAAATGTAAGATATCCGGTATGGAGTATGACGTTATAGCAATAGGTAACAATCTTGAGCGGTTTGACTCTGTCCTTCAATATCCATGCCGTGAATAAATGTGTCTATTGTCAATACTCATCAGCGGATTAACTGCTGATATTCCACGTGTGATTATCGGGGTCACAGGATAGGTGAAGCTCCCGACTCATCCGTTCAATCCCCAAAGATGCTTGTAACGTTCTCGATTGGTTTGATACTATATCTTCTAATTCATTCGTGAAATTAAGGTGCCCGACACTAATATGTATAGTAACATTCTTCTCTGAACACGAAGACGTACCGTTGATTCAGCGCGTTAGCATCTCGGAAGTTAAGGCCTTTGTTAAAAAGTTTGACTCTACAAATGTACGTAACGTTCTTCCGCGGTTTTTCTCTCTACTTTACTACTCATGCAGCGAATTGCCGTGCCTATTGCCAAAACTGTACAGCGGATTTACTACTGCAATACCTTGTCTGTCTCTTTGATTCTCTGGATAGATGAAATTATTCACTTACCCGTTCGACTCTCACAGATGGTGGAAGCGTTCTCGAATTGATTGTCTCTCGATTACTTCATTCACACACGAAAATACGGTGTCCGTCACTTTAAAATGTCCACTAATTTGATTCCGTGATGTAGTAAGCGTGACACTCGCTACAACTGGTTAGGTTTTTAGATGGTAATGTATCCGGTACAAAGAATGACCATATACCAGTCGGAACCGTTTTACGATGGATCGAATCTCTATATTACAATTTGAACCGTTAATAAAGGTGTCCATAGCAAGTACACTTCAGCGGATTTACTTTCGGAATACCAGGTTTGCCACTCGGAATCACAGGATAGGTGGTGCGATTGACTGAGACGCTCGTCTCTCAGAGAAGCGGCAACGTTCTCAAGCGGATTGGCCCTGCATCTTCTGATACGGACATGAAGTTCAAGCGCCCGTCACAAAAATGTTTACTACCTGCGTCCTATGATTACGGAGTTATACTCACGATACGGCGGGATAGCGTCTCCGATGGTTGGGCTGTCGGTAAAATGGTTGACTCTGTACCAATAGGTAACGTTTTACAACGGTTTGGCTGTCTGCTTCTATATTCAAACCATGAACTAAATGTGGCTATTGATCAGCGGATTTACTCCAGGAATACGTGGTTTCACGCTCGGAATCACTGTATGAGTGTTCTAACCTCAAAGGCGCCGTTCTATTCTCATAGACGGCGATAACATTTTTGAACGGTTTGACTTTCGGTATTGCTATTCGTGCATGAAAATACGGTGTCCGTCTGCTAAAAGGTCCACTAATTTCTTTCTGTCAACAACGATCAGGACTCTCCCTACAGCGGGTTAATATTCCCGGCAGGTAATGTATTCGATAAAAAGAATGACTTCATACGAATTGGTTATGAGCTCCAACGGTTTGTTTCCCTGCTTTAATATTCAAAGTGTGAATAAAGGCGTCTGTTGTCAATACATTTCACCGAATTTACTCCCGGGCAACTTGGTTTGGCTCACGGAATCACAGGATAGGTGAAGCTATTGACATAGCCGTTTCACTCTCAAAGACGGTGGTATCGTGCTCTAACGGTTTGACATTCGATCATCTAATTCAAAGATGAAATTAAGCTTCCCGTCACTCAAATGTATACAAATTTGTTTCTCTTAGGGCGAAGTCATTCTCTCGATACAGGTGGATATGTTGTCGGAAGGTGACGCAGTCTGTAAGCAGAATAACTCCATAAGAATTTGTAATGTTCTCCGACGACTTGACTTCATACTTTAATGCTCATGCCGATAATTTAGGTGTCTATTAAAAATGCTGTACAGCGGATGTACTCCTAGAATTTCTGGTTTGACTCTTGGTATCGCAGGATAGTTGAAGGTATTGACGCATCTATGCCACTCTCAAAGAAGGTGGCTACGTTCTCGATCGGTTTGATCACGATATTCTTCTATATGCATGTAAATAATGTATCCGTCTGCAAAAATGTCTAGTAATTTGGTCATGTGAAAACTGTGGAACGCAATCGCTGCAGCAGGTTGGTTTCCCGGAAAGTAAGGAATTGCGTAAAAAGTATGACTTTATTTCAATACTTAATGTTCTCCAACGGTTGGACTCCCAACATTAACATTCCTACCGTGCTGTTAGGTGTCTGTTGCTAATACTGTTCAGTGAATTTAATCCCGGAATACCTGGTTGGACTCTCCGAATCACAGAATAGGTGAAAATATTGACATAGTCGGTCGTCTCTCACTGAAGGTGGTAACGTTCTCGATCGATTTGACTACATCTTCTGATTCATACATGAAATTATGCCGCTCATCACTAAAATGCATACTAATTTGCTTGTCTGGAAACGAATTGACCCTCTCGATGCAGCGGGTTAGCTTCTCGGATGATTAGGTATTCGGTAAGAGGAATGACTTTATATAAATTAGTATAGCTGCCCGACGGTTTGATACAATACTTTAGTGTTTATACCGTGACTTGAGGTGTCAATTGCCAATAACGGTCAGCGGATTTACTCCAGGCGTATCTGCTATGATTCTCCGATCCTCCGGATATGTGAAGGTACTGACATAGTCATTCGTCTCTCACAGATGGTGGTAACGTTCACGAACGGTTTGACCGACGATCTTTTAATCCATACATGAAATCAAGGCGCCCGTCACTAAAATGATTACTAATTTCTTTCTCTGAACACGAAGTTACACTATCGATGACGCGGGAGAGGTTCGTGCAAGGTAAGATCTTCGGTAAAACATTTGGCTTTTGTACCAATTAGTAGCTTTCTCAAACGGCGTGATGTAGTTCTTTGAATCTTCAAACCGAAAATTAAGGTTTCTATTGACAATACTATTCAGCGGATTTTCTCCCGCAATACCTCGCTTTTTCACTCGAAATCGTAAGAAAGGTGAAGCTATTGCATTAGCCATGCGACTGTCATAAGAGCTGCTAGCGTTCTCGGACGATTTGACCCTACATCTTCCTATTCATAGATGCAATTTGCGTGTCTGTCTGCTAAAGTGTCTACTAATTTCATTCCCAGAACTCTAAGCCAAATAGTTGCTTCAACGGGTTAGTCTCTCGGGGGGTAATGTATCCTGTAAGAAGCTTGAACATATACCAATAAGTAACGTTCTACGACGGTTGGAATCTCTATATTAAAATTCATACCGCAAATAAATGTGTCCCTTGACAATACTCTACTGCGGATTTACTCACGGAATTCCTGGTTTGACTCTCGGTATCATAGGTTATGTGAATCTATTGACTTAACCTTCGTATCCCGCAGAAGGTGGCAATGTTCTCGCACGGTTTGCCGTCTTGCCGTCGATATTCCTATATATGCATGAAAATAATGTGTCCGTTTGCTAATACGTCTACCAACTTGATCACGTGAAAACGCTGGAACACAGTCTCTGCAGCGTGTTGGGTTCTCGGAAGGTAAGGTATTGGATAAAAACAATGGATTTATAACCACTGGTAATGCTCCCCGACGGTTGGACTCTCAAGCTTAGTGTTCATATCGTGATTTATGGTGTCAATAGCCAATACTGTTCAGTGGATTTAATCCCGGAACATCTTGTCTGCCATTCTGAAAGACAGGATGCTTGTAGCTACTGACATAGCCGTTCGTCTCTTACACAAGGAGGAAACGTTCCCGAGCGGTTTGAAACTCGCTTGTCTAATTCAAACAGGAAATTAAGGTGCATGTCACTAAAATGTATACTCATTCGTCTCACTGAACAATATCTAATACTCTCGATACAGCGGGTTTATTCTTCGGAGGGTAAGATCTTCAGTAAACCGTTTGACTTTATAACAATGGGTAACGCTTACAAACAATTTAACGCTCTACTTTAATACTCAATCCGTGAATTAAGGGTTCTATTTCCAATACTGCTAAGCGGATTTTCTCCGATAATACCAGGTTCGACTATCGAAATGGCAGGATCGCTGAAGGTACTGACTTATTTGTGCGACGCTCAAAGTACGTGATAACGTTCTCGAACGGATTAACGGGCGATTTCTTTATTCATGCATGAGATTAAGGTGCACGTCCTTAAAATGAATACAAATTTTCTTCTATGAATACGTATTTATACCCTCGATACACCGTGTTAGTTTCGCGGAAAGTAAGGTGTCCGGTAAGAATTTTGTCGTCATACCAATTCGTAATATTCCTCGACGGTTTCACTCTCAACTATAATATTCATGCCGTGAATAGAGGTGTCTATTGCCAATACTGTTCAGTGGATTTATTTCCGGGTTTGACACTCGGTACCGCAGGATACCGCTATTGACTTTGCAGTGCGACTCTCAATGAAGGTGATACCATTCTCTAGCGGATTGACTCGCAATCTCCTTATGTATACATGAAAATAATGTGCCCGTCTGCTAAAATGTGTACTGATGTGATCACGTGAAAACGGAGTGAGACCATCGCTACAGCGGATTGTTTATCGATCAACGTGTGGCGGACATATAACGTGCGGTTCCTGCCACTAGGGCTTGATCCACACGGCACCCACGGGTGCTGGATTTGGATACGCCAAATCAGCGCGGTGCGTGGCGCAACTTACCACGCACCCACCAATTAGCTCGTAGACTGCAAGCCCTACGCGCCAACCTTGGGTAGGCCGGGACCATTCTATATCCCTGCTGACTCTGCAGGCCAGGGCCCGAGCAGCTCTCACGCCGCTCACCCGTTGCGGATCTAACCCGTCCGAAGACGGGGTCCTGTAACCCGCGATATGGGCTTTTACCACGGCCCCCTCGAGGCCAACCCAAGCTACCGCCGGGGGGGGGGGGCGACGAACCGAAGCCCCCCCCCCCCACCAGGGCTCGAGCCGGTTCCCGCGGTACCAGTTAATGCAGGTATACCATACTGGTCATACCCCTCGTAAGGACGCCTTACTTCCTGAATGAGGTGCTTGCTCACCTCGGCCTTATTTCGGCCGACTCGGGCACCGTGGGTTCGTCATACTCATACTTCAATGGGATCAGAAGGCCCACCGCAGCCGCTGCGTGGTTGGTTCTCGGTCAGTAAGGTATTGCGTAAAAATAATGTCTTTATACCAATTGATAGTGTTCTCCGACGGCTTGACTCTCAACATTGTTATTCCTGCCGCCATTGAAGGTACGTATTGTCAATACTGTTCAGAGGATTTAATGCCGGTGTACCTGGTTTTACACTTGGTACCACAGGATACGTGAAGTTATTGGCGTAGCTGTGCATATTTCAGGAAGGCTGGTAACTTCTCCAACGGTCTCACTCTCGATTTTACTACTCAGACATGATAATAAGGTGTCCCTCCGCCGAAATGTCTACTGATATCTTTTTGCGTGAACAATCAGCAAGGCACATCCTACTGCGTGTTTGGTTCACGGAAAGCAAGGTATTTGGTATCAAGAATGACTTTATACCAATTAATAATATTCTCCGACAGTTTGTCTCTCAGCCTAAATTTTCATAACAGGAATTAAGGTGTCCACTGCCAATATTCTACATCGGATTGACTCTCGGAATATCTGGTTTGACTATCAGTATGACAGGGCAGGTGATGCTATTGACTTAGCCGTTCGTCACTCACAAAATGTGGCTACGTTCTCGAACGGTTTGACACTCGATCGTCCAATTCATACATGAAGTTAAGGTGCCCGTCACTGAAATGGAGAATAACTTGTTTCTCCGAACACGAAGACATAATCTCGATGCAGCGGGTTAGAGTCTCCGAAAGTATGGCCTTCGGTAAAAAGTTTGACTACATAGCAATAGGGAGCGTTCAACAACGGTTTGATTCTGTTAATTAATATTCATACCATGAAATTGCTTGTCTAATGCCAATACTGTTAAGCGGGTTCAGACGCGGACTACATGGTTCGACTAGTATTGTGGTGAGCTATTTTTATTGCATGTATAATCTGAAAATTTGTTGTATTGAAATTTTCTACTGTAGACAAATTTTATTGTGTAAAGTATGTTCTATTGATATTTTCGACTAGTATTGTGGTGAGTTTATTTTATTGCATATATAATATGAAAATTTGTTGTATTGAAATTTTCTACTGTTGACAAAATTTATTGTGGAAAATTTGCTCTATTGATATTTTCGGCTAGTATTGTGGTGGGCTAATTTTATTGCATATATAATAAGAAAATTTGTTGTATTGATATTTTCTGATGTTGACAAATTTTGTTGTATAAAATTTGCTGTATTGATATTTTCGACTAGTACTGTGGTGAGTTTATTTTATTGCATATATAATATGAGAATATGTTCCATTGAAATTTACTATTGTTGACAAATTTTATTGTGGAAAATTTGCCCTATTGATATTTTCGGCTAGTATTGTGGTGGGCAAATTTTATTGCATATACAATAAGAAAATTTGTTGTTTTGATATTTTCTGCTGGTGACAAATTTTGTTGTGTAAAATTTGCTGTATTGATATTTTCGACTAGTACTGTGGTGAGTTTATTTTATTGCATATATAATATGAGAATTTGTTCCATTGAAATTTACTATTGTTGACAAATTTTATTGTGGAAAATTTGCCCTATTGATATTTTCGGCTAGTATTGTGGTGGGCAAATTTTATTGTATATATAATAAGAAAAATTGTTGTATTGATATTTTCTGCTGGTGACAAATTTTGTTGTGTAAAATTTGCTGTATTGATATTTTCGACTAGTACTGTGGTGAGTTTATTTTATTGCATATATAATATGAGAATTTGTTCCATTGAAATTTACTATTGTTGACAAATTTTGTTGTGTAAAATTTGCTGTATTGATATTTTCGACTAGTACTGTGGTGAGTTTATTTTATTGCATATATAATATGAGAATTTGTTCCATTGAAATTTACTATTGCTGACAAATTTTATTTTGGAAAATTTGCTCTATTGATATTTTCGGCTAGTATTGTGGTGGGCAAATTTTATGGCATATATAATAAGAAAATTTGTTGTATTGATATTTTCTACTGTTGACAAATTTTGTTAAATTTAAAATATAAATGAGCTGATTACTATGCATATAGAAACATAATCTCTCGATATATTGTAAAATAATATTTCATATGAAATACATATTTAATAATTAATTTTATACTATTCTAGTGGTATGAATAATTAATTTTATACTATTTTAGTCGAGTAGTATAAATTAAATTATTATAAGTAATAAATTTATATTATTTTAGTCGAGAAGTATAAATTAATTTATTATAAATAATTAATTTTATTATATTTTAGTCTTGTGGTATAAAGTGATTTATTACAAATAACTAATTTTATACTATTTTAGTCGAGTAGTATAAATTAATTTATTATAAACAATTAATTCTATACTATTTTAGTAGTAAAAATAATTAATTTTGTATCATTTTAGTTGAGTAGAATAAAATTATAATTAAATTATAATATTACTTAATTAAATAACTGTATTTCAAAATGTGATTTATTTAATATCAATAGGTTTATTAATTATTTCGTAATAATTTATTTAAAATTTATGAATATCAAATAAATAGTTATTTGATGAAGTTTATTAATAATTTCATTTATTTAAGTATACATGAATGAATATTCATGTATGAATATTAAAAATTGTTTAATATTAATACGTTTATTAATTATTTAATTTATTTATAAATACAAAATTTATAAGTATTATAATTTGTTTTAATATTTTACAGGTTTATTAATTTAATAAGGATATAAAACCTATAAATATTGAATGAATATAGTCTATTAATATTTATAGGTTCATTAATTATTTAATATACTTAAGGATACAAAACCTATGAAATATTAAAAATTATTTATTTTAATATTTTATGGGTTTATTAATTTAACTCAGTTATGGATATAAAACATATATATATATTAAATAATTATAGTTTATTAATATTTATAGGTTTATTAATTATACAATTTATTTATGGATACAAAACCTATAAATATTAAAAATTATTTATTTTAATATTTTACAGGTCCATTAATTTAATTTATTTAAGGATATTACTAATATTTATAGGCTTATTAATTATTTAATATACTTAAGAATACAAAACTTTTAAATATTAAAAATTATTTATTTTAATATTTCATAGGTTTATTAATTTAAGTTATTTATGGATATATAACTTAAAGATATTAAATGAATATTCCCTTTAATATTTATAGGTTTATTAAATATCTTATAATAATTTACTTAAAATTGCAAATTTATAAATATTGAACGTTATAATTTATTTTAACATTTTATAGGTTTGTTAGTTATTTATAATAATTTATTATATATATATATATATATATATATATATATATATATATATATTAATCAATTTAATTAATTACTTAACATTTAGAATTCTATATGCATAAACATTAATATATATATATAATTATAATATTCCTGACAAAAGGAATATTTTGATAAGATATTTATGAAAATTTATTTACTATTGTTAGTTGCAAAAATTTTAAAGTAATTTTAAAAATTACAGTATAATTTAATTTAAAATAAATTATATAAATTAATTTTAAAATATAAATCTATAAGTTTTATATAATTAATATATATTTTATATTTATTTTTTTTAATACTATCAAATATTATTTTAATGTGATTTATTTTTTAGATTGTAACATCTTATAGAATTAGAATAATTAATTTAAATACAAATAATGAATTATCGAGTTTATTGATTTTTATATATCAATTATTTCTAGAATATTTTGGTAATTTTTATATTAAATTTTATAAATTTGGATGAAATAATTTATTTGAAAAATTTATTAAATTATTTTTTATTTATTTCATTTATAATAAAATTAGGATTATTTCCTTTTCATTTTTTAATAATAAAATCATATGAGTTAACAAATTGAAATTGTATTTTTTTATCTTCAACTATAATAAAATTTATTTCTATAAATTTTTATTGTTTAATTTTGAAATTAGATTATAAAATAATTTTATTTGGAATTTTTAGAATTATATATTTATCTATTTATATATTAAAATTAATTAATATTAAAAAAAGAATTAGATGTTCAATTTGAATATGAAATTATATATTAGTTATTGTTTATTATATTAACGTAGAATATTTTTATTTATTAATATTATTTAATATACTAATTATTTATATACTCATATTTGTATTATATAAATATAAATTTATAAATAATAATTAAAATAATTTTATATTAAATTATAAAAATAATTAAATTATTTCATTTCTAATAATTTTATTAATTTATTCAATATTATCAACTTTTTTCTTTTATTATTAAATGCTTATTAATTAAAAATTTTATATATATTATTGTATATAATATACTTATTAGACTACTAATTTTATTAATCAGAAATATTTATCTATATTGTAATATAGAAATTATTATATTTTTATTTATAAATATAAATATTCCTTTTAATTTTTTATTAATTTTAATTTTAAGTTTAATTTTTTAATATTATTGTTATCAATATTTAATATTTCGATGGTATTTATATTTAATATGCTATAAAAATTAAATACTTAATATATTTCATTTACATAACTTAAAATTTGCAATTTAATTCTTTTTTAAACTATAATTAAAAATTAATAAATATAAAAAGTATTATGTCTGATAAATGAAATAAATTGTAAATCTATTAATAAAAATTAAACAAATTTTTAATACTATAAAAATTATAAGTTAAATTAAAAACAATTAATTTTTTATAATTAAAAATAAATTGTAATTAAAATTTTAATTAAGTGGTTCATATAAACAAATCATAAAGATATTGGCATTCTTTATTTTATATTAAATATATGATCAGGAATAATTGGTTCATTCTTAATATTTTTAATTCGTGTAGAATTAAGAATTCCTGGAATATTTTTAAATAATGATCAATTGTATAATTCTTTAAATACCAGTCATGCATTTCTAATAAATTTTTTTATAATTATTCCTTTTTTAATTAGAGGATTTGGTAATTGATTAATTCCTTTAATATTAAGATCACCTGATATATCATTTCCTCGAATAAATAATATTAGATTTTGATTACTACCTCCTTTATTATTATTATTATTAACTAGAAGAATTTTTAATTTTATATCTGGAACTGGTTGAACTGTACGTCCACCTTCATCTAATTATATTTTTCATTCATCTCCTTCTGTAGATTTTACAATTTTTTATTTATATATATCTGGTATTTGATCACTTTTGGGAGCTACAAATTTAATAACTGCAATTATATTACCAAAAATTTTAGATTAGATTTCGATACAATACCTTTATTTCCTTGATCTCATTTTGTTACAATAATTTTAATATTATTATCTTTACCTGTAGTAGCAGGAGATATTACAATATTATTATTTGATCGTAATTTTAATACATCTTTCTTTGATTCTATAAGAGGAGGAGATCCTGTATTATATCAACATTTATTTTGATTTTTTGGTCATCCAGAAGGTTATATCTTAATTCTACTTGGTTTTGAATTAATTTCTCAATTTATTATAAATGAAAGTGGTAAAATACAAGTATTTGGTGATTTAGGAATAATTTATGCAATATTAGGGATTGGATTCTTAGGTTTTGGTGTTTAAGCTCATCATATATTTACTATTGGATTAGATGTAGATACTCGTGCTTATTTTGCTTCAGCAACTATAGATATTGCTGTTCCTACTGGAATTAAAGTTTTTAGATGATTAGCAACTGATTATGGTTCAAAATTTAAAATAAATTATTCTATTATATGATCTTTAGGTTTCACTTTACTACTTGCATTTGGAGGATTGCCATGAATTATATTATCTAATTCATCTATTGGTATTATTTTACATGATACACATTATGTTGTTGCTCATTTTCATTACATTTTATCAATAGGAGCTGTCTTTTATATTATTTCAAGGTTTAATCACTGATATCCTTTAATTACTGGCTTAATATTAAATAAAAAGTGATTAGTATATCAATTTTTAATAATATTTATTGGAGTAAATTTAACATTTTTTCTTCGACATTTTTTAGGTTTAATAGGAATACCTGGACGTTATTCTGATTATCCTGATTCTTATTATTGTTGAAATCTGTTATCTTCAGTTGGTTCTATTATTCCATTAAATAGAATAACTTTTTTATTATTTCTGATTTTATAAAGTTTAATTTATAATCGTTTATTATTACATAAATCTTTCAATCTTCTGTAGAATGATTAATAAATTACCGCCCATTAAATTATTCATTTAATGAGTGTAGAATTTTAATAATTAAAAAATTTTGTATGTCAGAAAAGTGCAATGAATTTAAAATTCAATTATATAAAATTTAATTTTATTATTAAAAATAGCAACATGAAATATATTTTTTTTTCAAAATTAAAATTCATTTTACAATGATAATTTAAACATATTTTCATAATTATATTATAATATTTATATTAATAATTATTGTTCTTACTACATATTTAATTGCTGATATTTTGAAAAATAAATTTATTAAGTTATATTTATTAAAAAATCATTTAATTGAAGTAATTTGAACAATTGTTCCAATAATTATTTTATTATTTATTTGTTTTCCATCTTTAAAGATTTTATATTATAAGGATGAATTATTAAATCCTTTTTTTCAATTAAATCAATTGATCGTAAATGATATTGATCTTATTAATATTCTGATTTTAATAATATTGAATTTGATTTATATATATTAATATATGAATCGATAAATCAATTTCTATTATCCGATACAGATAATCGAATAGTTTATCCTATAAAATTACATTTACGTATATTAGTTTTATCAACTGATGTAATACATTCATGAACTGTACCATCTTTTGGTGTTAAAATTGATGCAATTCCAGGACGAATTAAACAATTCAATTTATTTTGTTTACGAGCTAGATTATATTTTGGACAATGTTCTGAAATTTGTGGTATGAATCACAGATTTATGCCTATTACTGTTGAAGGAACATCTTTAATTAATTCTATAAAATGAATTAAAAATAAAGATTAATATAAAAATTAGTTAATGTATATAACATTAAATTGTCAATTTAAAAATAATGTCCTTTATTATTTTTTAAATATTTAAATCATTAAGTATCTTAAATTTTAAAGAATTGATCTTTTAAATCAATAGTAGTAAAAATAACTTTTAATGAATTCCACTAATAAGACCAATTTTTGTGTGTGAACTATATAATTTTATAATTTTTAACTTATTATATTTTATAATTAATTTAAATTATATATTAATTAATTTAAATTATAATTTAAAAAAATACATTTTAATAAATGAGTATTAATTTTATAAATTTATTTGAATTATTTGATCCAATAATTAGAATAAATAATTATAGAAATTTTATTCCTAATTGAATATTTATTTATTTTCCTACTATATTTTATATAAATTTATTCAATAACTATTATATTATTTTAAATTGAATTAATATTTTACTTATTAAATTTATTAAATTATTATCTAAAGAATTCATTATAATTTATAAATATAATTCAAATATTATTATGTTTATAAATTTATTAATATATATTCTTATTACTAATTTTTTAGGATTAATTCCTTATGTACTTACTCCAACAAGACATTTATTATTTAATTTAATATTATCCTTAACACTATGAATAGCTTTAATTTTATATGTAATAATTAATTCTTATAAATTATTCTTTATTCATTTAGTACCTTCAAATTCACCTTCATATTTAATAAATTCTATAGTAATTATTCAATTAATTAGAAATATTATTCGTCCTTTAACTTTATCAGTTCGATTATGTGCTAATTTAATTTCCGGTCATATAATTTTAACATTATTAGGCAATTTTATTTTAAATTTTTTAAATCTAATCTTTATTTCTTTTTGAATTCAAAATATATTAATAATTTTAGAAATTTTTATGTCATTTAATCAAGCTTATGTATTTTCAATATTAATAATTTTAATTATTCGGAATATTAAAATTTTATGATAAGAAATAATTTTCCTCACCATTTAGTTACATTAAGACCTTGACTTTTATTAATATCACTAAATTTAATGAATTGAATGATTGATTTAATTAACTTAATATATCCCAAATTTAATTATCAGTTATTAATAATAATTTTTGATATAATTTTAGTATTTATTTTATGAATACGAGGTATTATTCGTGAAAGAACTTATCAAGGACATCTTACAAATTATGTAATAAATTTTTTAAAATTTGGTATAATTTTATTTATTTTATCAGAATTATTTTTTTTCATTTCTCTTTTTTTGAAGATATTTTCGAATATATATTTCTGCCTCAATTTAAATTATAAATATATTGTCTCCTAAGGGTACTATTATATTTAATTATTTAGAAAATGCATTATTGATGTCAATTATTTTAATCCATTCAGGATTTACTCTTTCAATGTGTTATAATGATATATTAAACTATAATTAAAAAAATCAATTCTACATTAAATTTATTCATTAATTTTAGGATTATTGTTTATAATTATTCAATTACTTGAACATATTTATTTATGTTTTACAATTAATGGTAGAGTTTTTGGTTCATTATATTTTTTAATAACTTGTTGACATGAATATCATGTTCTACTTGGTGTAATTATATTATTTAACACATTTTTACGATTAAAATTTAATCATGTTACATAATCTCATCATATTATTTTTGAATTTTCAATTTGATATTCACATTTTGTGGATTATATATGATTATTTTTATATTTTAATTTATATATATTATATTTAATTTATTATATACAGTATAAATAAATACATTTAATTTTCAATTAAATAATTATTATAAAACTAATATATATAAAATACTTCTTATAATAAATATTATTTATTTATATTTATTAGTAATATTAGTTTCATTAATTCTATTTTTCTTAATTTTTTATTTCCTACTATATTCAAAAATAAATTAGAAAAAAAGTTATCCTTTGAATTTGGATTCAATATAATTTCTAAAGCTACTTTACCATTTTCTTTTCCTATTTATATAATATCCTCAATATTATTCATTTCTGATGCCGAAATTATTGTATTAATACCAATTATTTTTATATAAAATAATATAGATTATTATTATATAGAATTATTAATTTCTTTTTTTTATTTTCTTTATTTGTTATTTTATTAATTAAATGTATGAATGAATATTTTAATTGATTATATTTATAAAATTTAAATAGTTTAAAGAAAATATTAATTTGTGAAATCAAAGATATAAAAAATTATTTTAAATTAAGTATTATTTTAAATATAAATAAAATATATGAAAAATTAAAAATTTTCTTTAATATTTTCAAAATTATACACATTTTATAAGCAATTTAAATATTTAATGAAATAAAAATAAATAAAGCTTCTAACTTTAGAATTAAAATTAATAATATTATTGTTTCTAATATAGATATATAATAATTAACAACTATATAGTTTAATTTACAAAATTTATAATAAAAATATAAAAATTAATAATATTAAAAATTTTAAAATTAAAGTAAACATTGATTTCAATTAATAATAATATAAATTTACTTGTAATTAATTTTATATTAACATTTTCAAATATAATTTCATGTAAATAAATATATTGTAATGATTTCAAATAAGATTTTTTTTAATTAAATTTAAATTTATAAAGTTATAATAAAATATTATAATATTTTTTTAAATATTAATTTATTTAAAATTCTATTTAAAAAAATCTTAATGAAAGTATTTTTAAAATTATTATTTTTATAAAAAAGTTTAAAATTATAATTTATAATATAAATATTAAATTAAATACAATTTTACTTTTAAAAATTCTAAAAACGATTATAATTAATATGCAAAAATTTATTAAATTATCATCTTTAATGTAAATTAAATTAAAATTAAAATTTTTATTTAATAAATTTATTATAAATCGAAAAGAATATATAATAGTTAATACTGATCTAATAATTAAGTTTAAATTTCTAAATAAGTTTATTTTTGAAATAATATAATTTTCAATTATTAAATCTTTAGAGTAAAATCTAACTAAAAAAGGAAAACCTATTAAACTAAATAAAGAAAATATAAAAATTAATCTTTTTATTGGATAGGTATAAAATATTTCAGTATAAAATTTTAAATTTTGATTATTAATTAAATAACGAATATTTCTTCCTACGCTTATAAATATTATAGATTTAAGTATTGAATTAATAAATAAATGAAAAAAAGGTAAATGCTTTAAGTTTAAAGATATAATTCTTACTATAAAGCTTAATTGACTTATAGTAGAAAATGCAACAATTTTTTAAACATTTTATTCAAAATTTGCAGAAATGCCTGAATATAATATTGTTAATCTAGAAATTAATAAAATAAAATTTGTATAATTTATTTCCAATAGTTCGAAATATCGAAATATTAAATATACACCTGCCGTTACTAATGTGTGAATAATGAACTAAACACGGAACTTGTGTTGGAGCTATTATAGCTTTTGGTAAATATGTACAAAACGGAATTTGTGCTCTTTTAGTAAAAATTAATATAATATATAAAATTATTATTAAATTATCATATTTACTTAATAATGAAGTTCATCTACCAAATATTATTATCATAGAAATTAATGTTAATAAAGAACAATCACCTAAACGATTTTAAATAATTGTTAATATTCCGGAATTAAAAGATTTATATTTTTGATAATAACTAATTAAACAATAAGAGATTAATGCTAATCCATCTCAACCAATTATAATAGTTAATATATTAAAACTAACAATTAAAAAGTATATAGAAATAAAGAATAATATTACAAAATAAAAAAATCGTTTAATTAAAAAATTTTCTAAATTTGTATAACTAATTCTATATAATAAAGTTATTGATCTAATTAATGGTACTAAAAATAAAAATATTATTCTCTTTGAATCCAAATAAATTATGAAATTAAATTTTATGGAATTCAATCAAAAACTATTTCACTTTCTATTAAACAATAATAATATTATTAATTATTAAATAATAAAAATTTAAAATTAAAACAAATAAACTTAAAAAAAAATAAATTCTATTAATATATAATTTGATTTTAATTCAAAATTAATATTGTATTAATAAAACTAAATTTTGAAATTAATATTTTTAATAATTATTTAAATTGAAATTAAAATTAAATTAAATACAAAAATATTTATAGGAATTCAATGAATTATTAAACTAAAATAATTAATTAATTTACCATTTAATAAGTTAAATTTAAAATAATAATTATCATGATTAATAAATGAAAATAAGTAAATTGAATAAATAAATATTAATAAATAATATCAAAGTAATATTAATAATAAGACTCTATATTTATAAATTAAACTTATTAATAAAAAAATTTCTCTAATTAAATTTATGGAAAAAGGAGCAGATCTATTTGAAGAACTTAATATAATTCGCATTAAAGGTATTGAAGATATTCAATTAATTATATGTTCACTGATTATTAATAAACGTCTATTTGTTTGTTTGTAAATTATTTCAATTAAATAAAATAATCCAGATGATCTTAATCCATGAGAAGTTATTATATATATATACCATAAATGCCTAATTCAGTAAAAGTTATTATTCCTATTAATATTATTCCCATATGAATAATAGAAGAAATAGCAACATTTAATTTTATATCTAACTAACGTAACCATATAATTCTTGAAATTAATATACCTGATATTCTAATAATTGCAACGTAATTATTTAATTTTTAAAAATAATATTTAAAAATAAATATTAATCATAATAATCCGTAACTTCCTAATTTTAAGATAATTTATGATAAAATTATTGAACCTAAAAAAGGTGATTCTATATGAGCTTCTAATAACCAAGAATGTATCATATATATAGGAATTTTAAATAAGAATGATAATAATATATAAATAAATATAAATATTGAAATATAATTACTACTGAATTCTATTAACTTAAAGTTCAAATTATTCTTTTTTATGTACAAACATAAAAGAATAAATAATAAAGGCAATGAAAAGAATAGAGTATAAAATATTAAATAAAATCTTGCTAAAATTCGATTTATAGAATTACCTAAATTTATTAATAATAAAAAAATAATTAATAATCTAGATACAAATATTAAATAAAAGAATAAGTAATTTAAAGAAATACAAAAAAATATATAAATATCATTATTATATAATTAATTAATAAACATAATTTATATTCTTTATTTAAATTTTAAAAAATTAAAGAAAAAATTCATAAAGTTAAAACCAATAAATTAAATGAATAAAATCTTAATCTTAAATTTATAATAATAAACCTCAAATCTAATCAATTTATTTTTATCATTATAAAAAAAAGTTATTAATAATAATATATTAGAATTTAAAATTAAGTTAACTTTAAATTTTAAAAAAATATTAATAATAAAATTAATAATTCATTCATTTAAAAATTTTAATTAATTAATCTAATTAATTTAATTTTTTGATGACCATATATATAATTTAATCTTACTATTAACGATAATCCTAAAATTGCTTCTCTTACTGAATAAATTAAATATAATAAATATATTCATCTATAATTGTTACAAATTAAATATATTAACCCTTTGCACTCGGCGATTTTTTGGCTAAAGAAAAGTAAAAATTTACAGATTTTTTGCTATAAAACTGACGTTATTTTTTTGAGTGGTAAATAAAGAATCGTACGATAATTAACACCTGGAATTAGTTGATTTCGATATTTCGCATATTGTTATATCATCTTACATTTAATATATTAATTAATATGGGTCTTCAAAATTTCATGGTGACTGACAGTAGCCACTCGAGTGCAAAGGGTTAAAATAGTAAAAGCTATATATTTAATTAAAATTAAAAATATTAGTAAATAATTATTAAAATAAAATAATATAATAAATTTAAATACTAGAATAATAATTATAATTTCAACAATTATTATAGTTTAATAAAAACATTAATTTTGTAAATTAATAATAATAATTAATTATTTGAAGCTAAATTGTATTTTTATATTAATTGAATTCGGCAAAATTTTTAAATAAAATTATTATAGCATCCAAAACTATTGTTTCCAATAACCAATTTTTTTGAAATTAAATAAAATATTATATCACACACACACACACACACACGCGCGCGCGCACACACACACACACATACACACACGCACACACACACACATATATATATAATAAATATAATGATAATAAATTTAACATCATTAATTACATCACTTTCAATTATAAATTTAGTATTAGGAATAAATAATTTTTAATATACTATAACATATTTATTATTTCTTTTATTTTATTCCAGAAGAACATATTTTTTTAAATTATTGTTTTAATTTAATTTATTTTTTATATATAAAATAATTACATGTATAAATATTTACATTTCAGGTATTATAATTATTTTTTCTTACTTTATCACATTATTAAATTTACCAAAATTAAAATTCTAATTAAAATTAAAAATTAAAATTAATATTCTATGATTATTTATTAATTGATTAATAATTTATATACATATAAATAAATTATTTTTTATTTAAAAATTATTTATTTAATAATTTAAATTTAAATTTAAATATTAATTTATTAATAATAATTGAAATAAAAAAATTCAATTATAATTGAGACAGTACATACTTTATTCATTCTTTCATTCCATTCTTTAATTGAAAGACAAATGATTATGCTCCCTTAGTACAATCAATATACTGCATTTATTTAAAAATTGATTCAGCAGATTTGACTTTAAATTAAATTCTATACGACATGTTTTTGATAAACAGGTGAATATATTTATATAAAATTATATATAAAATTATAATTATAAAAAATATTAATAATATAAATTTGCCTAATTAAATAATTATAAATATTATTAATTAATTAAATTCATATTAACATATAATTGCTAATTTAATCATTATAAGAAATTTTAATTCATTTAAAACCTTTTTTTCAAAGTATTATATTAAATTGTTAAATTCTTGTAATTTTAATTTTAAATTATTATATATTTTGTATTAATAATTATTTTTAAATTAATGAAAATAAAAATTAATAAATTTAAATTATAATTTATAAATTTATAGTTTATCGCATAAATATTTAATACAAAAATTTTAATTATATATTAATTATATAATTAAAAAAAAATTATGTCTAAATTAAATTTAATTTTTTAAAAACTAGATATCAATAAATTCGAATAACATTTAATTTCGAAATATAAATTTATAATTTTTATTCTACAAAAAAGTTATTTATATTTAGCTCATTTATTTTCGAGATAATTATATATAATTAATATAAATTAATTAACCCTGGTACAAAAGGTACAAAATAAATTTATTTCATATTATATAAATTTAATTTCAATTCCTTTACTTACTATATATTTAAATTTAATTAATTCTATATTAATACTTAAACATTAAATATTAATTATAATTTTAATTCTTATAAATCTATTTATAAATTAAAAAATACTTTTTAAATTCTATCATTTTAATAGTAAAATATTTGTTTTATAATAATTTAATTTATAAAAATTAATACTAGTTTAAAAAATTAATAGTTATTAAGTTTAAAATTTTAAGAACTAAAATATCTTTCCAGTACATTTACTATGTTACGACATATTCCATTTATAATGAAATTCACGGGCAATTTGTACATCTTTTTTATTATATTCAATATAAATAGTTATTTATATTTACTATCCTCCTTCAAATTAATATTAAAATTAAATTATTCAAAATTATATATTACTAAAACTCATTTTATCTTAAATTTCCTATATTCTGATTTGAATTTATATTATATTAAATTGTATTAAATTTATAATTAATTATTTAGAATAAATCTAAGAACAAAAATACATAAAGAAAATATTTAAGCATATCTTATCGTGGATTATCAAATTGATAAACAAGTTTCCCTAAATAAATAAAGAGACTGGAATATTATTTAATTTTAATGATTTACATTTAATTATTAATTAATTAATTACTTTTTATAACAGGGTATCTAATCCTGGCTTTAAACAAAATTTTTAAAATCTATTTACTTAAAAATTAAATATAAATATAATTTAAAAATTTCACCTAAAAATTATTTTTTCGTTAATTGATAATTTTAAATTGAACAATTTCAATTGATTTAATTACTTTATAAAAATAGTTTAACCGCTATTGCTGGCACTAAATTTATCTTTATTAAACTTAATTTTCAAATCTAATTTTCATTAATTGCTATAGAAATTAAATACTAATGTAAATATTTGTTTTGAATATTAAATTTTTATATATTATATTAATATTTAATATGAATGAAATGTATAATTTGTTAGTTTAACTAATTATTAAAACTATAATGGAATTTTTATATATTTTATTAAAAATTTATTGAAATTTAGATTTAAAACTTGAAATTAAACTTAAAATTGCAAATTTTATATTATAAATTATAACAAAAATCCTATTTAAAATTATAAATTTAATTTTATTCATTTGTATGTAAATAAATATTTTATTTATAAACTAAAATTTTATAATAATTATTACACTTATAATAAATTTTATTAATATATATATGTATATATACAAATTATTATAAAATAATTAATAAACCCATAAAAATTAAATAAGTTATATTTATTAATATTTATAAACTTTAAAGAAGTTACTATAAATCACTTAATAGCCATTAATATTAAAAAATTTTTTATATTTATATCCTCAAATAATTTTTTACAAAAAATAATTAATGAACCTACAAATGAATAATATAAATAAAACTATAGAATATTAAAATAAATTATAATTTATATATTTTATATTCTTAATAAAATTAAATAATTAAAATACCTATAAATATTTATAAACTATATTCATTTAATATTTATAGGTTTTCTATCCCAAAATAAATTCAATAATTAATAAACCTATTAATATTATAATTTTTTTAGTTATTTATAGGTTTCGTATCCTTAAATAAATAAAATAATTGATAAACTGTATTGAATAAATATTCACTTAATATTCATAGATTTAAATAAATTATTACAACATAATTAATAAACATAAAAATAATAAATAAATTGTATTTCAAATTAAAATTATTATATATAGCAATATTATAATTTAATTATAATTATTTTCTACACAACTAGAATAATATAAATTCAATTATTTATATTACTCGACCAAAACAGCATAAAATTATTTATACCTCTAATATAGTATAAAATTAGTTACTTATAATAAAATAATTTATACCACTCGACTAATGTAATATAAAATTAAATGTTTATAATAAATTAATTTATTCTACTCGACTAAAATAGTATAAAATTAATTATTTATAATTAATTAAATTATGCTACCCGACTAAAATAGTATAAAATTAATTATTTAGAATAAATTGATTTATACTACTCGACTAAAATAGAATAAAATTAATTATTTATTATAAATTAAATTATGCTAATCGACTTAAATAGTATAAAATTAATTATTTAGAATAAATTGATTTATACTACTCGACTAAAATAGTATAAAATTACTTGCTTATAAAAAATTAATTTATACTACTCAATTAAAAATAGTATAAAATTAGTTATTTATACGACGTAAATAGTACACAATTAATTATTAAACATAAATTTCAAATAAAACATTATTTTATAATATATCGATAGATTATGAACCTATAAGCTTAATAATTTCCTTATTTATATTTTAAATTTAATAAAACTTGTCAACAGTAGAGAATTTCAATGGATCAAATTTTCATACTATATATGCAATAAAGTTAGCTCACCACAATACTAAACGAAAATATCAATAGAGCAAACGTTACACAATGAAATTTGTCAACAGTAGAAAATTTCAGTGAAACAAATTTTCATATTATATATGCAATAAAATTAGCCCACCACAATACTAGTCGAAAATATCAATAGAGCAAATTTTACACTATAAAATTTGCCAACAGTAGAAAATTTCAATTGAACAAATTTTCATATTACACGTGCAATAAAATTAGCTCCCCACAATACCAGTCGAAAATATCTATGCAGCAAACTTTACACAATAGATAATTTCAATTAATTCTCGCTGTAAATATTAAAGTAGTATGTCAAGCCGTAGGAGAATATTACCAATTGGTATAGAGTCATTCTTATTACCGAAAACATACCCTCCATAGAACCTAACACGTTGTAGCCTGTCATGCTCAGTGCTCGCAGAAACAAATGAGAAGACATTATATCTGATGCACACCATATGTTCAAATATGAATTAGAGGATTGAGAGTCAAACCGTTCTAGATCCATGCCACCTTCTTTGAGAGTCGAACGGCTGAGTCAGTATCTTTCCATGTAGTTGTGATTCCGAGAGTCGAGCCTGGTATTCCTGGAGTAAATTCGTTAAACTGTATTGGTACTTGTCACCTTAATCCACGGTTTGAATATTAAAGTAGAGTGTGACATTAGCATATATTTTAGTGGCAGGCACCTTATGTTCACGTATGAATTAAAAGGACAGGTGTCAAACCGTTCAAGATCGTTATTATCCTCTTAGAGATTCGAACTGCTGAGTCAAAAGCTTCACCTAGCCTGCGATTCCTAGAGTCAAAACAGGTATTACCTGAATATATCAGCCGTAAATTGTAGGCAATGGACGCCATAATTCACGGTTTGGGTATAACAGTGCAGCATCAAACCGATTAAGAACGCTACAAATTCGTAAAAGTCAAACGTCCTACCGAAGGGGTTAACTTCCCCGAATCTCACCGGCATCATCGAGAGTATAACTTCGAGTGCAGAGAAAGGAATTACAATACATTTTAGTGACGCGCACCTTAATTTCATGTATGAATTAGAAGGTCGAAGGTCAATCCTCTCGAGAACGTTGTCACCTCCTGTGAGAGGCAATCGGAGACTTCAATAACTTCACCTATCCCGCGATTGCGAGTGAGAAACCTGGTATTCCTGGTGTAAATCCGCTCAATAGTATTGGCAGTAAACACGCGTCAGACCTTTCGATTGCGATACCGATTGATAAAAAGTCAAACGTTTTACCGATTGCCTTTCCTTCCGCGATTCTCAGTGACTTCGTCTAGAGTATACTTGGTCCGCAGAACAGGAAGATAGTATTCATTTCAGGTAATAACAAATATTGGCAGTTGACACCAAAATTTACGGTTTGAATACTAATGTAGGGAGTTAAACTGTCGGAATTCACTGCCTATTCGAATAAAGTCATTCCTTTTACCGAATACTAACATTTGGAGAACGAAACCCCCTCTATCGGGTGCCTTGCTCAATGTTCACAAATGCAAATTAGTCGAAATTTTAGCAGACGGACAAGCTATTTCCATGCATGAGTAGCAAATAGGAGAGTCTAGCAGATCGAGATCGTTACCAGCTTCTCTGAGAGTCGAACGGCTATGTCAATTGCTACTCCCATCCTGTGATTCCGAATGTCAAACCAGGTACCGCTGGAGTTATTCAGCTGAACAGTGTTGGCATTAGACATATCAATTCATGGTTTCAATATTAAAGAAGATCGTACATTTAGCGACCAGCACCTTAATTTCATACATGAATTAGAAGATCGAGCGTCAATCCCTCCGAGAACTTTGCCACCTACTGTGAGAGACGAACGCACAAGACATTATATTCACCTACTCTGAAATTCCGAGAGTCAAACCTGGTATTCCCGGAGTAAGTCCGCTGAACTGTGTGGAAAATCGACACCTTAAATCATGGTCTGAATATTAATGTAGACCGACAAACCGCTTCAGAACGCTTCTATTGGTATGAAGACAAATGTTCTACTGATTACTTTACGGTCCGAAAGCATGACGCGCTGCGCCGAAAGAATAACATCGTGTTCGGGGGGACGAATTGGTATACATTTTAGCGACAGGCACCTTAATTTCATTTACGAATCACAAGGTCGAGTATCAAATATTTCGATACCTTCAGAAACTTCAGTGAGAGTCGAACGGCTCTTTCAATAGCTTGACCTATCCAGTGAATCCAAGGGTCGAACCAGGTATTTCGGGATGCAAGCCGCTGCACAGCATAGCCATAATTCACCCTGATTCGAGGAACAAATATTAAAGTACAGAGTCAAGCCACTACAGAACGATGCCCATTAGTAGGGAATTCAACATTTGACAGGACACTATACCCTCCAAGAACCTAACCCGTCGTAGGTAGTGTCTTGCTTGGTGTTCACAGAAACATACTAGCGGACAATTTAGCAGAGGGACACCTGGTTTTCTTGTACGAGTAGCTGAATCGAAAGTGAAACCGTGCGCGAACGTTACCATCATTGTGAGTCACACGTCTAAGTCAATAGCTTCACCTATCCTGTGATTCCGGGAGTCATACTGGCTATGTCAGGAATATATCCGCTGAACATTATTCGCAATGGACACCCTAATTCACGGTTTGAATAATAAACTAGAGCGTGGAGCGGTTTGAGAACGTTAGCAGTTGACATAAAGTCAAACGTTTTACCCATTACCCTACCTTCCGAGAACCTAACCCGCAGCAGCGAGTGTGTTGCTTAGTATAATCGGTAACAAAATAGTAGACATCATAGCTAACGGAGACCTTATTTTCCTGTCTGAATAGCAAAATCGAGAGTCAAACTACTCTAGAATTTTACCACATTCTGTGGGATTCGAACGGCTAAGTTTATAGCTTCACGTATTCTAGGATTCCGAGAGTCAAGACAGGCACACTTGGGGTAAGTGCCCTGTACGGTATTGGAAATAGACAGCTTAATTCTCGGAATGTATACTAAAGCAGACATAGATACCGTTGCAGAGCGTTACCTATTTGTATATATTTAAACCTTTTCCGAAAGCCATTCCTGCCGAGAATGTAAACCTCCGTAACGAGAGTATGAATTCGTGTTCAATGAAACACATTGGTATACATTTTAATGATGGGCACCAAAATTTCATGAATGACTTAGTAGTTCGATTGTCAGCGTTCGGGAACGTCACCACCTTCTTTGAGAGTCAAACGGCTAGGTCAATATCTTCACGTATGCTGCAATTCCGAGAATCAAACCAGCTACACCGGGAGTAAATCTGCCGTACAGTATTGGACTTAGACTCCATACATCACGGTATTGATATCAATATACAGAGTCAAAAGGTTGCAGACCGTTACCTGTTGGTACAGGGTCAAACATTTCAGCGATGGCCTTACCTCCCTAGAAGCTAACCAGCTGAATAGAGGTTGTGGCTTCGTGTTCAGAGAAGCAAGTCAGTATGAATTTTAGAGACAGGCACCATAATTACTTGTATTATTGATAAGATCGAGGGTCAAACCGTTCCAGAACGTTACCACATTCTTGGAGAGACGAACGGCTAAGTCCATAGCTTGACGTATTCCAATATTCTAAGAGTCACACCGTGTATTCCCGGAGCAAATGATACTCATTCGCTACCTTGAACACTGAGCAAGACACTTGCTGCAGCGGGATGGGCTTCTCGAAAGGTATGGCCTTCGGTAAAAAGTTTGACGCTATAAGAATAAATAACTTTCTACAAAGATTTGACGTGCGACTTCAATATTAGAACTGTGAATTAATATGTCTATTGACAATACTATTCAGCGGATTTAATCATGTAGTGCCTGGTTTTAATACCGGAATCTCAGGATAGGTGAAGCTCATGACTTAGCCGATCGACTCTCAACGAAAAGTCACGCTCCCGACCCATTTTACAACCGACCTTCTAATTGATACAAGAAATTTTGGGGCCCATCACTGAATTGGATACT
>NW_027470653.1:0-34631 GCF_051020765.1 Lasioglossum baleicum | reverse complement strand
CGTAGCTACGCTTCCGGTCGTACGTGGATGGAGTTGCTTGTTGCTGCATTCGGTCGATCTCAGTGACGCTACAGCATGATCTCCGCTAAATTCTTTACCTTAGATATTGCACCGTATGCATTCCTTCGCAATTTTCCTTTTATTTATACATACTGCGATTTACAGCATGTCATTCTCGATATTTCTCATAATTTTTAACTTTTAATTTGGAAAACTGAATTTTTTGGTAAAGTGCCGTTGGAATTATTTGAGTGTATGTTTATGACAGTATCTTCTAAAAGACATTGTTATTTTACATAACTGCCTTTATACGAACCTACGTATCCGGAGAGACACGACTGGCGTTGTCTTGTTGTTGCGTTCGGCAGATCGGGGCAAGCGTACTGTATTGACGTTGTTAATTTCCTTAACCCTTATTATGTTCCGTATGCATTATTCCCAGTATTCCATTTATTTATGCATACTGTAATGTACTGTTACGATGTATCCTATTTTTTTCTAAGTTTCAAGTTTTTAATTTCAGAAACTATGTCGTATGTGAAAAGTACCTTTAGAATTAGATGAGCATACGTTTGTGACAATATTTTGTTATATTCCTTGTTATTTTATATGATTGTCTCCATATGTACCATCGATACCGATGCGACAGGACTGGAGTTGTCTTATAGTTATTTTCGGGAGATCGGAGCGACACCACAGTATGGTTTTTGTTAATTTCATTAACATTAATATTGTACCGAATACACTTTCCCCAGATTTTGATTTACATAGACATACTGCAATTTTCTCTTATGGAATTTCCGATTTGATTCGAAATTTTCAATTTTATTTTAGAAAATTGAATTTCTTTGTAAAATTTCTTTTTGAATTAGTTCATCTTGCGCTTATTACAGTATTTTGTTAAGCTGGTTGTTATTTTATACTATTTTCTGTATACGTACCATTCCAGCTGGAGCAACACGACTCTCGGGGTCTTGAAGTTGTATACGTCTGGTTGAAGCGGTACTACTGCATGGATTCAGTTAATTCCTTAGCCTCGATTTTGTTCCGCATGCATTTTTCCCAGTTTTGCTTGTATTGTACATACTCTAATTTACGGTTATGTTATTTTCGATACTTTTTCTAATTTTCACTTTTTAGTTTAGAAAATTGTATTTCCTGGTAAAAGTGTCCTTTTAATTATTTAAACATCCATGTATGACAATATTTTGTTACATTATATGATTGTTAATATACGTACCTACGCTTCCGGAGCGACACGGATGGAGTCTTCTTACAGTTGCGTTCGGTATATCGGCGCGACACTACTGAATGCTCTTCTTTAATTTCGGTAATCTAGATATTGTACCGTATGCATTTTTTCCCATACGGCAAATTATTTATGTATACTGTAATTTACTGTTAAGATATTTCCGATTTCTTTCAAAAATTTCAAGTCGTAGTTCTAGAGATTGCATTTCTTACTAAATGTGCCCTTACAATGAGTTGACTGTACGGTTGTGACATTATCTTTTTAAACTTATTGATATTTTATACGATTGTCAGCATAAGTACCTATACTTATGGAACCACACGGCAGGAATTATCTTGTAGTAGCTGTCGTTAGAACGCAGCGGCACTACTGCAAGATCTTCGATAATTTCTCTATCCTTGATATTGCACCGTATGCAATCTTTTGCTGCTTTCCTTTAATTTATACATACTGTAATTTATTATTATGATATATTCGATTTTTTTTCAAATTTTTCTATTTTTTGTTAAAAGAATTGTATTTCTTAGTGAAAGTGACTTTGGAGTTAGTTGCGTGACGTTTGTGACATGATTTTGATAGACGCATTGTTATTTTATATGATTGTCTGTGTACATACCTACAGTTCCGGGGCGACAAACCTGGAGCAGGCAAGTAGTTTCGTACGGTAGAACGGAGCGAGAATACTATATGGTCTTGGTTAATTCCACTAGCCTTGATATTAATTCGTATGCACTCTTTTGCAGTTTCCTATTTATTTCGACATACTGTAATTTACTGTTATGATATTTTCGATTCTTTTCAAAATTTCAAATTTTTAACTTCCAAAATTGCATTTTGTAGGAAAAGAGTTCTTGGAAATAGTTAAGTTCACGTTTACGAAAATATTTTGATACATTTTTTGTTATTTTATATGATAGTCTGTAAATGTCCTTACGTTGCCGAAGTGACACAGCTGGACTGGACCTGTAGGTGCGTACGGCAGATCCGACCGGCAAACTGGATAATCTTCGTTAATTTCTGTAACCATGATTTTACACCGTATGAATTTTTTTACGAATTTATACATTTATTTATACATTCTGTTATTTACTGTTATGATATTTCCGATTATTTTCATAATATTCAATTTTAGATTGAAAATTTGTATATCCTAGTAAAAGTGTCTTTGGAATCAGTTGTGTGTACGTTTATGACAATATTTTGTTGAACTTGATGCTATTTTATATGATAGTCTGTATACGTACTTACGCTTCAGGAACAACACGACAGGCGTGCCCTTCTAGTTGCGTACGGTACATCAGAATGACACTACTTGATGGTCTCCGATTATTTTGATAACCTTGATATTTTGCTGTTTGCATTGTTTCGTAGTTTTCCAATTATTTATGCATAGTGTAATTTACTGTTATGATATTTTCGATTTTTTTCTAAGGTTTCAACTTTTTCTTTGAAAAATTGAATTTCTCAGTAAAAGTGTATTTGGAATTAGTTGAATGTACGTCTATGACACTATTTGGTTAAAATTATTCTTACTTTATATGATTGTCTGCATACGTACCTACGCTGCAGGAGCGATTCGACTCTCGACGTCGTGTATTTGCGTCCGGTAAATCGGAGTGACACTACTTGATGGTTTTCGTTAATTGCTTTAACCTTGATATTGTACCGTATGCATTTTTTCCCAGACGTCCATTTATATATGCATTCAGAAATTTACGGTTATGATATTTTTAATTTTCTGCAGAATCGACAATTTTTAGTCTAAAAAATTGTATCTCTTAGTAAAGGTGCCATTGGAATTAGCTGAGTGTACGTTTATGACATTACTTTGTTATACTTATTGTTATTTTATACCATTGTCTGTATATGTAACAGCTCTTCCGGAGGGACATGGTTCGAGGCGTTTGATGCTGCGTTCAATCGAACGGAGCGATACTACTGTATATTTCCGCTTGTTCCTTTAACCGTGATATTGTACCGTATGCATTCTTTCGCAATTTTTCATTTATTTATACATACTGCGATTTATTACCCTGATATTTTCAATTTTTCTCATGATTCCCAATTTTTTATTTCAAAAATTGTATTTCCTAGTAAATTTGTCCTTGGAATTAGTTGAGTGTGCATTTATGACTTTATACTGTTGAATTTGTTGTTGTATTATTTGGTTCTCGGTACGCATACCTTCGCTTCCGTATCGACGCCGCTGAATCGGAGTTGGAGTTGCGATCATTAGATCGCAGCGGCACTGCTATATGGTCTTTGTTTGTTTCTATAACCGTAATGATGTGTCATATGCATTCTTACACAGTTCCCTCTTTTTCCCTTCATACCATAACTTACTGCTATAATATTTTCGATTTCATTCATAATTTCCAGTACCTAATTCAAAAAATTATTCCTCACAGTAAAAGTGTCTTTTGAATTATATAAGTCTGCCTTTATGCCAATGCTTTGTTTAATTTGTTGATGTATTATATGATAGTCTGAAAACAAACCTACGCTTCCAGAGCGACACGCCTATGGTGGACCTGTAGTGGCATATGGCATAACGGTGCGGCACTACTGGATGATCATCGTTTATTACTCTAACCATGATTTTGCCCGTGTGCATTTTCTCCATGTTTTCTATTTATATATACATACTATAATTAACAGTTATGTTTTCGACTAGCTTCAGAATATTCAATGTTCCGAAAGAAAAATTGTATTTCCTAGTAAATGTGCCTTTGGAATTTGTTGTGTGTATGTTTGTGACTACATTTTGCTGAATTTGATGTTGTATTGTAGGACTGTCTGTACTGGGGCTACGCAACCGGAGCCACATGACTGGAGTGAACTTGCAGTTAATTATGGTAGATCTGGCGCCACTACTGTATGACCCTCGCTAACTTCATTGACCTTGATTAGGTACCGTATGCAGTTTTCCCCTGTTTTCAATGTATTAATACAAACTGTAATTTACTGATAAGATATTTTCCATTTCATTCAAAATTTCCAGTTTTTATTTGAAAAAATTGTATTACATAGTGAAAGGGAGTTTGGAATTTGATGAGTGTACATTTATGACAATATTTCGTTATATTTGTTGTTATATGCATGATTGTCTGCATGCGTACGTACGCTGCCGCAGCGAACCGATTGCATTGATCTTGTAGTTGCATACTGCAGTACGAAGTGGCACTACTGAATGGTCTACGTTATATTCGTTAACCTCGCTTTTTTTACCGTATGCATTCTTTCTCAGTTTTCAATTTATTTACGCATACCGTAATTTACTGTTATGATGCGTTCGGTTTTCTTGCATAATTTCCAATTTTTAATTTAAAAAATTGTATTCTTCAGGAAAGGTGCCGTGGGAATTAGATGAGTGTACTTTTATGACAATATTTTGTTAAACACATAGGTATTCCATATGAACATCTGTATACAAACCAACGCTTCCGGAACGACACGACTGAAGTGGCCTTGTAGTTGCGTTCGCTAGATTGGAGCGACACTGCAGTAGGGTGCATGTAAATTTGAATAACCTTGATATTGCGCCGATTGCTTTCTGTCGGAGACTTCTACTAATGCCTACATACTGCAACTAACCATTTTGATATTTTCGTTTTCTTTTTCAAAATTTCAATTTCTAGCATAATAAATTTTACATCTTAGTGAAAGTGCCTCTGGAATTAGTTGAGTGAACGTTTATGACAATATTCTGTTAAATTATTTGTTACTTTAAATGATATATTATGATTTATATGATTTAGATGATAATTTCTTCAACCTTGATACTGTACTGTATGCGTTTTTTCCTGGTCAACCATTTACTTTCGCATACTGTAATTTACTGTTAAGAGATTTTCAGTTTTTATCAAAATTTTCGATTTTCGGTATAAAAATTCGTATTCCGTTGCAAAACTGTCTTTGGTATAGTTTGATTGTACGTTTTATACGTTAGTTTGCTGAACTTACTGTTATTTAATGCGATTGTATGCGTATGAACATACGATTCCGGAGAGAAACGGTTGGAGTTGTTTGTTGCTGCGTTCGGTAAGTCGGAGCGAAACTAGTGATTGATCATCGTTATATTCTCCAACCATGATATTGTACCGTATGAATTTTTCCGCAGTCTACCATTTATTTCTGCACACTGCAAGTTAAAGGTACAATCTTTTCGCTTTTCATAACAATTTCCAATTTTTTATGTAAAAGATTGTATTTTCTAGTAAAAGTGTCTGTAGAATTAGATGAGCGCACGTGTATGACGTTATTTTGTTAAGCTTATTTTTAATTTACATGATTGGTTGTATACGTACCTAAGCTTCAGCAGCGACAGGGCAAGAGTGGTCTTCAAGTTACGTTCGGTTGATCGGAGCTACACTACTTTATTATCTTCGTTAATTTCTCCTACCTTGATAATACATCGAATGCGTTTCTTCCCAGTCGTCCATATATTTATAGATACTGTAACTTAACACGTTGACTCCGGCCTGACTCAACGGTGGCCCATCCTTGTCTGATCCCTGCCGCGGCATGAACCGCCGGTGGCCCATACTAAATTGTTCCGTGGGGCGGCATGCATCGTCGATGGGCTACGTTTGTTAATCAATAAATACGTAGTACAAAATGTTATTTTCTTAATTTAACATAATACATTAACATTTCCTCCTTATAATCAAATATTTGACACAAAATACATAACGTACAATTTAATTAATACATTAAATATAATAAAATATAACGACTTATGTTACCGATGCAATTTTTAAAAACATTTTGTACAAAGTGCCGGCTTATCCGGACAACTGCTGCAGAAGGTTATTACTATCTTTGTTTCGTTTGTGGCGTACTATGTACCCTGTAAGTTTTTTAAGCGTTCGCAACAATCATTACATCCCTTCCTCATCATCCTCGCGGGTCCTTGGAGTGAACTTTAAAAATGTTTTTTCCGTATACTTCCTATTTGCTCTTCACTAGAGGGATTCTCAACACTCTTCAATAGATAATCAATAATTTTCTCTCTAAATTTTAGATTTGGTAACGCTTGGTTCCCCACTATTTGTGGATGTACCATGCATTTACTAAAGAGGTCCCGGATATTAGCACCATAATAACTTTTCTATACCATTCTACCGTTTTCCGTTAACATTTATAATAGGATCACATTTCATCTGATATATCAGCTATCTTCATCGCACTATTGTTAGAAAAAACGATGTCTGGTTTTAATTTGACATCTCTGCCACGAATAATGGATTGTGAGATCTCGAAGTGGTTAACACACAGATGTGACTTTTGTTGGTCCACATTAAAAATTTCACGCCGCTCCGCTTTTCAAGAGATATAATGTCGCCCCCTTTCTGTTTCTGCTTTGCCTGTGGCAGTAGAGACTCTCCATTTATTTTGACTGTATTGCAAATATATGTGCTTTTGGTGAGAAGATCTTCGACTAAAGGAATACATGTAAAAAAACTGTCGGTATATAAATTCCGGCACGTAAATAATAGATCTCGTATCAATGTCATGACCACATCATGAGAATGTGCTTTTAGAATTCACATTTCATTTCTTCCGGAATAAATATGCACATTATATGTATATCCGTTCGGAAGGCAGAGTTTGTTCCGTTTTATTCCGTACTTGTGCCGATTACCTGGTATATATTGACGAAAATTAAGGTGTCCTTTCCACGGGACCATAATTTCGTCAATTACTATACTTTTACCGGGTTTTAATGCATCCTGGAATGCACAAAGAATTTTATCCTTTACATTTCGGATTTTGTGTAACCGATTCTCGGTTTTGGCTGTAATATTATCTGAAAGGTGCAAGTACTTCAATATATCCAAAAATCGATAGGGTTCATTGCTTTTATTATACGCGCATTCGCATGCATCGCCTTTTTAGACCAATATAGTCCAATTTCGGGAACCTGCACTACAAGCATAACAAGCACGATACCAATAAAGGTATTCAATTCTCATTTTGTAATGGGGTTCCATGCTTGTTGATGTTGCATCCTGCCATATGATGCAATCGCTATTCACAGAGCAGTGTATCTATTCAACTCTTCAACGATGATGTCAAATATCACGTCCGCGAATAATAATTTATATAATGCAACAGGATCGACGCAGCCCGTCTACTTGATCAGTAGCTCTTCTTCTTCTGAACACTTTTCCTCTGATGCAAATTTTTCTGCTATTTTCCGCCATTCCGCATCATCATATTGTTCCCCTAAACCAGACTCCGAAACATCTTCCTCCGTGGTACTCCTATCGGCTGCCGTGTCGATAATGATGATGAAAGCATTCTATTTCGTCGTCCCTTTCGCATGATTCCAGAAACAGATTCATCACACGAATTACTGAATTCCATATCCTTTGTATCTAATATTTAGATGGGCAAAAATGACAAATGAAAAATGATAACCGCCTTTTTAGAAGGAAGGAAACTTCATACTACCTTTATACCTACTGGAAGAAATGTGTACTCGGGAACCTTTAAGAACCGTACTGACCTCGCGCCTCATAAAAACTTCGCACAAGCCACAATACTCACAACGCACACTAACTAGAGTCTTCTTCACTTGCCGTCAACTCTAAACTCTCCGTAAACCACGTGTCGCTGTCTAAACTCTCAATGATCACCGCCACCTACTAGGTCACACATTATATACCAAGGGTCAGCTGGGTAGAATTCGTTCCCTCAGAAATCACTGATTTTCCTCATTACGTGTGGGCGGTCCTAAATGTCTAATTGGGCCGCCGAATGCCCAGAGGCTGGTGGGCACCCCTCGGCCGGCGAACGGCCAATGGAAAGGGAATTTTTCGCACGATGGTGCACGGCCACATAGCCCGGCAATATTCGTTTCCTTGGCGATCCAGGAGACATAACTCTAGTGCGGAGCCCCAGAGACCCTTTGCATGTTACAAGTTGCCAGGGCGCCTGGAAACCGTTAGTCGGGGATTCGACGAAATTGCCGCTCGCACTCATCATAATTTGCGCATAAAACTTACACTACGTCCTTGAACTGTTATCGTCGTGTGCGACAATCGGTCGCAATATTTGTAAAGAGCTATTGCGTTTAAAAGTGTCCTATTACTTCTGTTCTAAACTTCTCATGGCCCGAAACAAGAGAAGCTAAACCCCAACTCGACCGAACTTGGGCTCTGTCACGGAGAACTTGTCTGACAATGGGCCAGGGGGAGGGCCACGTGATCTTCACTCGAGGACGTTCCCCAGCGCGGAGTCATAAATATCGAGTGGCCACACAATCGGAGAGTGCTCCGGACACCGCGCTGGGGTGATATTTAGTTTATATATATTACGTGCCTGATGTATCGGCGCTTCACCTTGCTGGAGAGAGACCACTCCACCACCCCCTCGCGAGAGAGGACTTATCCTCCCTCAAGATGTTCAATGAGAAGATCAAGGGAACGCCCGTGATCCCAAAACTATTATAAGGGAAGATTTTTCCTGTTTGGCCATCTCCACGGGTTTTCAAAACGCATCATGGAAAATCGTGGAGAAAGTAAAAAAATTCCATTAAAACTGTAAAAAGGAGTCACCGAAACGTCGAAGAGTGCAAATAAATCTTCGAAACGCCGAAGAGTCAAAGTGGGAGCTAGCTTCCTCATAACGTGCTAATAGGCATTAGAGCGCAAGGATTGAACAGTATAATTTGGTGCCGTGCCGCACCATGGAGCGGACCACTTGTTGAAGCGCCGCCGCACGGAACAGACACCGAATATTCACGTATGCGTCAACGTGTTAAGATTTAATCCGTGAATTATGTCGTCTACTACCAAAACTGTTCAGTTGATTTACTAACGGCATACTTGGTCTGTCTCTCGGAATCACAGCATGTGCGAAGCTACCAACGTAGCCTTTCGACTTTACGAATGCCGCTCAGTGATTTACCACCGGAATACCAGGCTTTACCCCGGAATCACAACTATAGGTGAAGCTATAGACTCAGCTGTTCGACTTTCAAGGAAGGTGGTAACTGTCTGGAGGGGTATTGCCAATAGGCACCTTAATTCACGGTTTGAATAGTAAAGTAGAACGTCATACCGCTTGAAGAAAGTTACCAATTGTTGTAGTGTCAATCATTTTCGCAAGGCCTTACCTTCCGAGAATCAAACCCGATGTATCGAGGGCATAACTACGTGTTTATAGATGAAAATTTGTATTCATTTTAGTACGGGCATCATAATCTCATGGATGAATAATGAGATCGCGAGTCAATCCGTTCAAGAACGTTATCGCCCTTTTGAGAATCGCACAGCCAAATCAGTACCTTCACCGACCCTGGTATTCCGATAGTCAAACCAGGTATTCAGTGAGGCAATCCTCAGTGCAGTATTACCAATGGACGCTTTAATTCATGATATGAATATTAAAGTAGAGCGTCAAAGCTTCGTAGAACGATACCTATTCGTATATTGTCAAACATATTACCGAAGGCTTTACCATCCGAGAGCCACACGCGCTGTATCGATGGTATAACTTCGTGTTTGGAGAATGACGCTACTATACATTAAATATATGGCATCTTAATTTCTTGTATGAATTAGATGATCATAGGTAAATCAGTTTGTTACCATTACCACATTCTATGATATTCGAACAGCTATGTCAATAGCATCACATATCGTGTGTTTCCGAGAGTCATACCGGGTGTTCCGGGAGGTACCCGCTGAATAGTATTGGCAATAGACAGCGTACTACACGGTATGACTATGAAGGTTGAGCGTCAATCGCTTGTAGATCTTTACCTATTTGTATAGAGTCAATCTTTATACCGAAGGTCGTACCTTCCGAGAAAATATCCCGCTATAGCGAGGGTATGGCTTCGTGTTCGGAAAAGCACATTAGTAAACATTTTAGTGACGGGTACCTGAATTTCATGTATGGATTAAACGATAGATGTGTCAAAGCGTTCGAGAACGCTACCACCTTCATTGAGAATCAAACGGCGAAGACAATAGATTCACCCTTCCTGTGATTCTGTGCGACGGACCAGGAAGCCCTGCAGTCAGTGCGCAGCACACTATTTTCAATGGATACCTTAATCCAGTGTTTGAATATTAGTGTAGAGTACGAAACCGTTTGAGAACGTTACCAGTTTGGTATAATGACAAACGTATTACCATAGACCTTACCGACCAAGAACCTAACCCGCTGTACCGAGAGTCTAAGCTAGTGTTCAGAGAAACAAACTGTTATTTCTTATAATGCCGGGCACCTTAATATCCTGTATGAATATGAATACCGAGAGTCAAATCTTTGCAGAACGTTAGCACCCTTCTGGAGAGTCGCACAGCTAAGTCAATAACGTCACCTATCCTGTGAAACCGGCAGTCAAACCAGCTGTACCGGGAGTATATCCGCTGAGCAGTATGGACAATGGACACCTTAATTCATGGTTTTAAAATTAATGCGGATCGCCAAACCGTTGTAGTACGTTACATATTGGTATAGAGTCAAGAACTTTACCGATAGCCCTACCTTCGGAGGAGCTAACCCGCAATATAAAGAGTATAATATCGTGACCAGAGAAAGAAATTGATAATCATTTCCGTGACGGACACCTTAGGTTTATGTATGAATTAGAAGTTCGTTTGTCAAACCGATCGATTACGCTACCATTCCGCTTTGAGAGTCGAGCTAATAAGTCAACTGCTCCACATATCCAGTGATTCTGAGAGACCAACAAGGTAATCCAAGAGTTAAACCGTTGAAGGCTATTGGCATTCGACACCATAGTGCACGTTTCGAATATCACAGTAGAGCGTCACACCGTTTGAGAATGTTATCAATTGCTATAAAGTCAAACGTTACACTGAGGACCCTACAATCCGAAAGCATAACCCGCTGTATGAGGAGTATAATTGCGTGTTCAGAGAAACAAATTCGTGTACATTATAGTGACGGGCACCTTGATTGCACGTATGATAAGAAGATCGAATGTCAAACTGTTAGGGACCGTTACCAATTGCTATAATGTCAAACGCTTTACGGAATGCCATGCCCACCGAAAAATGTGACCCGCTGTATCGAGTATATAACATCGTATTCATAGAAAGAAATTAGTATTCATTTCAGTGACGGCACGTTAACTTATTAATTAGAAAAATCCAGATTCAATGTGATCGAGATCGATGCCACATTCTGTGAAAGACGAACGGCTAAGTCAATAGCTCCACCTATCCTGTGATACCACGAGTAAAACCAGGTATTCCGGGATTAAATCCGCAGAACAGTGATGACATTTGACACCCTAGTTCGCGATGTAAATGTTAACGTACATAGTCATACCGTTATAGAAAGTTACTTATTGTCAAACATTTTACCGAGGGCCTGACCTTCCGAGACACAAAAACGCTGTAAAGTGAGTATACCTTCGTATCCAGAGAAATAAATGAGTATAGGATATAGAGGCGGGCACCTTAATTTCATGCGTGAATTAGAAAGTCGAGCGTCAAACCGTTCGAGATCGATACCAATGTCTTTGAGAGTCAAACGGCTAAGTCAGTAGCTTAATTTATCCTATGGTTCCGAGAATCAAAGCAGGTATTCCGAGGGCGAATCCGCTTAATGGTATTGGCAGTAGATGCCTTAATTTGCTGGGGTGTATTGTAATGTATCGACGAACCGTTTGAGAACGATACTGATTCCTCCAAAGTCATATGTTTTACGGAATTACTTATCGTGCGAGAGGCTATCCCGCCGTGTCGAGAGTATAACTGCGTCACCTGGGGAACACATTCGAATACAGTTTGGTGGCGTCACCTTAAATTCATGCATGAATTAGAACATCGAACGTCAAACCGTTCGAGAACGTTGCCACCTTCTGCTAGAGACGAACGGCAAAGTCAGCAGCTTCAGCAGTCCTGTGATTCCGATAATCAAACCAGGTATTTCGAGAGTATTTAAGAGAGTATTTAAACCGTCCAAGCATATTACCAATTTGTACAAAGTCACTTTATCACAGAATATCTTACATTCCGTGAATAAAACCCCATGTAGAGAGTGTCATGCTTCGTGCACTCGGCAACAAATTAATAGACATTTTATATCAGTGACGAGCACCTTACCTTCATGTACGAATTAGAAGATGGAGCATCAATCCGCTCGAGATCGTTGCCAACTTCTGTGAGGGGATAACGTTTATGTCATTAGCTTCACCTATCCTGTGATTCGGAGGGCCAACCAGGAATTCCGGTAGTAAATCCGCAGCACTGTATTGCAAATAGATACCCTGTTTTGCCGTATGAATAATAAGTCAGAGAGGTCAACCGTGGTTGAACGTTGCATACAGTTATGGAGTCACACTTTCTAAAGATGGTCTTAGCTTACGAGAAGTTAAACCGCTTTATCGAGGGTACGTCTTCGTGTTCAGAGGATCAAATTCCCAAACATTTTAGTGGCAGGCCCCTTTATTTCATGAATGAATAACTATTATCAATCGATATTTGAGAATCATTATCATTGCCTTATTCTCTATTTCGTCCTGAATACGTGACACTTTTAAGCATGTAATTATCATCTGTAGTTTGGTTTTTATAAGCGTTTTTCCACATAGTTGCATATTTGTCAAATTCGGACGGTTTTCGCATCGGCAGTCGTTTTTTGTCTGCCACAAAAGGGTTAATATTCATACCGTGAATTTCGGTCCATTGCCAATACTGTTCAGCGACTTTACTCCGAGAATTACTCAACTGAATCACGGAATCATAGGATCGGTGAAGCTCTTGCCTTCGCCATGCCATTGTCAAAATAGGGGGTAACGTTTTCGAACGACATGACCCTCCATCTTCCTATTAATACATGCAACTAAAATGTCCGTCTGCTGAAGTATCTACTAATTTGTATCCATGAACACTAAGCAAGGCACTTGCTGCGGCGGGTTAAGTTCTAGGAGGGTAAGGTATCCGGTAAAAGGTTTGAGCCTATACCAGTAGGTAACGTTCTACGATGGTTCGAATTTCCATATTGCTATTTACACCGTAAATTATGGTGTGCATTGCCAATACTCTTCAGCGGATGTACGCCCGGAATACCTGGTTTGGCTCTCGAAAGCACAGGATAGCTGAAGCTACTGACTTGCACCTTCGATTCACACAGAACGTTGTAACGTTCCCGATCCGTTGGACGCTCGATCCTCTAATTCATATATCAAAATACGGTACGCCTCTGCTATAATGTGTACTAATTTGTATCCCTGAGCACTAAGCGTGACACTCGCTAATTCGCGTCCTGTTCAAGGAAGGTAACGTATTCGGTAAAAAGAATGACACTGTTCCAATTGGTAATGTTCTCCGAAGGATTGTCCTTCTACTTTAATATTCACACTGTGAATTATTGCGTGGATGCCAATACTGTTCGGCGGAATTACTCGGGCAATACCTGGTGTGACTGTCAGTATCTCAGGATCGGTGCAGTTATGTAATTAGCTATGTGATTCTCAAGTAAGGTGGTAACATTCTCGAACCGATTGACCCTCGATGTTTTATTTCATAAATGAACTTATAGGTCCAGTCCCTAAATTGTATACCAAACTGTTTTACTGAAGACGAATTTATATCCCCGCTACAGCGGGTGCTGTTCCTCGGAAGGGAAGGTCTTCTATATAATCTTCGACTCCATAACAAGTGATGACGTTCTCAAACTGTTTGCCTCTCGATCTTCTAATCCATACATGAAATTGGGGCGACCGTTGCTAAAATAAAAACTAATGTGATTCGTAGAGCACAAAGTTATACTCTCGATACGGTGGGCTTGGTTCACGGTGGGTACGACTTTCTGTAAAAGTTGGAGTTTACATCAATTGGTAAAGGTCCACAATGGTTTGGGCGCACAACCTTAATATCCATACCGTGAATTAAGGTGTCCGTTGCCAGTAGTGTGAAGCGGAATGACTCCCGGAATACGTTCTTTCACCCTCGAAATCAAATTATGGTTGTAGCTATTGATCTAGAAATTCGGTTCTCTATGATGGTGGTAACGTTGTGGAACGGTTTGACAATCGATCTTCTAATTCGGACATGAAATTAAGGTGTACGTCCCTAAAATGTATACTAACTTCTATCCATGGACTCGAAATTATTATCTCGATGCAGCCAGATATATCCTCCGAAGGCAGAGCCTTCCGTAAAAAGAGTGACTCTAAACCATTTTTTATTGTTCTCCGACAGAGTGACTTTCTACTTTAATACTCGCACCGTGAATTATGGTGCCATTTGCCTTCATAATTTTGAGGATTTACTCCGGTAGTGACTTGTTTGATTCTCGGAATCTCTGAGTAGGTGAAACTATTGCGTTATCAATGCGACTCTCCATGAAGGCAGTAACGATGTCAAACGCTATAACGTTCGATCTTCTTGCTCAAACATGAAGTTAAGGTTCTGTCGCTAAATTGAATACTGTTATGTTTGGCTAAACACGTAGCTATACTCTTGCTACGGCAGGTTATTTTCCCAGATGGTAGAGCTATCGGTAAAGTTTTTGATTCTATACAAATATGTAACGTACGACAACAGTTTGACGGTCTGATTTAATATTCAAACCGCGAATTAATGCGTCTATTGCCAATACTGTTCAGCGGGTTTACACCCGGAATTCCAGATTTGAATCTCGGAATGACAGGACAGCTGCAGCTATTGACTTAGCCGTTCGAAACTCAAAGATGGTTGTAATATTCTCAAACGGTACGACTCTATGTCTTCCTGATTCATTCATGAAATGAAGGGACACGTCACTAAAATGTATACTAACACGTTCCACTGAACACCATGTTATACTGCGGATAGAGCGGGTTAGTTCGTCTGAGGTTAAGGTCTACAGTAAGCGTTTGACTTTATACCCATTGACAACGCTCTCATATGGGGACGCGCTACTTCAATATTAAAACCGTTAATTAAGGTATCTAATGCCAATATTGTTCTGCGTACTTACTGCCGGAGCATCTGGTTTGACTTTCGGAATAACACTATAGGTGAAGCTATAGGTCTGGCCGTTTGACTACCAAAGAAGGTGGTAACGTCCTCGATCGCTTTGACCCTCGATATTTTAATTCATACAACAATTTATCGTGCCGCCACTAAATTCTACATAAATGTGATTCTGTAAACTAGAAGCTATACTTTCCATACGGCGGGTTAGCTTCATGGACGATAAGGCTATAGCTAATGGTTTTGACTTTTTACCAACAAGCAATGCTTTCAAACGGTATGACGCTTTACTTTTTTATTGAAACGGTGACTTAAGGCATCTATTGCTAGTACTGTGCATGGCATTTAATCCCGGAATATCTCGATTGGCTTCCTGAATCACAGGATGTATGAAGCTATTGATTTAGCCATTTGAATCTCCAAGAATGTGGTATCGTTTTCGAACGGTTTGACACTTGATATTCCTTATTCGTAACGAAATTAGGGTCCTCATCTCTAAAATGTACTCTAATTTGATCCTCTGAACACGGAGTTATACACTTGATGAAGCGGGTGAGTTTCGCGGAAGATACGGTCTTCGGTAGAACGTTTGACTTTATTACAATTGGAAATGTTCACAAAGGGTTTGTCACTCAATCTTCTAATACATACATGAAATTATGGTGGCAGTCACCAAAATGCGTACTACTTTTTTCCCATCAACATGAAATTATACTTTCGATACAGTGTGTTCTGCTTCTGGGAGGGTAGGTCTTCGGTAAATGGTTTGACTTTACACCAATTGGTGAGGGTCTCAAACGGTTTCATGCTCTACTTCAATATTCAAACCTACAATTAAGGTGTCCATTGCTAACAGTGTACAGCTTATTCACTATCGCAATGCATGGTTTGCCTTTCGGAATCACAGGACAGGTGAGGCTAATAACTAAGCCGTTCGATTCTCAACTAAGGTGGTAACGTTCTCGAACGGTTCTGACATGGATCTTCTAATTAATACATGAAACTAAGGTGACCGTTACCAAAATGTAAATTCATTTGTTCCTCTGAACACGTAGCTATACTGTCGACAGGGCGGGTTAGATTCATGGATGTTATGGGTTTTTACTTTCTGTAAAGTGTTTGACTTGCAACCAAACGGTAGCATTGTGTCTTAACTCACGGTATGGATATTAACGAACAGAGTCAAACCGATCGAGATCATTACCACCAACTTTGAGAGTCAAACGGCAGAGTCAATAGCTTCACCTGTAGATGTGATTCCTAGACACAAGCCATGTATTCTAGAAGTGAATCGGCTTATCTGCGATGGAAATAGACATGTTGTTTCCTGGTTTGAATATTAGAGTAGAGAGTCGATCCGATGGAGAACATAACGGATTTGTATACAGTCATACTTTTTACCGAATACCTTACCTTCCTTGAACCTAACTCGCTGAAGCGAGTATCATGCTTAGTGCGCACGGAAAGAAATCAGTAGACAATATAGCAGAAGCACACCTTACTATCATGTGTGAATAGCAAAATCGAGAGTCGTATCGATGGGGAACGATCCTACCTTCCTTGAGAGCCGAACAGCTGAGACAATAGCTTCACCTATCCAGTTATTCCGATAGTCACACCACGTATTCCAGGAGTCAATCTGCTGCACACTATTGGCAATTGACACCTTAATTCACGGATTGAATATTAAAATAGAGCGTGAAACCGTTTGAGAACGTTACCAGTTGGAATAATATCAAATGCTTTACCAATTACCATACCTTCCGAGAACCTATCCTGCAGCAGCGATTGCGTTACTTAGTGTAACCGGAAACAAACCAGTATACATTGTAGTGATTGGCACCTCAACTTCATGAATTGGTGAGAATATCGAGAGGCAAACAGTTCCAGGACGTTACCACCTTCTTTGAGAATGGAACACCTAGGACAATAGCTTCACCTACACGAGTGATTCGGAGAGTCACACCAGGTATATCAGGAGCAAATCCTCTGTACACTGTTGTCAAAAGACACCACAATTCTCGGTTCGAATATTGAAGCAGGCCGTCAAGCCGTTGCAGAACACTACCCATTCCTGAAGGGTCAATGTCCTTACATAATGCCTTACCCTCCTATCAACTGATCCGCCGCATCGGGAGTATAGACCAGGGGTACGAACTTGTATACGTTTTATGGGCGAACAACCGAATTTGGTGTATGAATTAGAAGTTATACTGTCAAACCGTTCGAGATCTGTCCCACTTTCCATGATATTCGAAGAGCTAGGTCAATATCATCACATATTCTGTGTTTCTGACAGCCATACCAGGTATACACGGCGTAAATCCGCTGACAGTATTGGTGATAGACACCTTAATTTAGGGTATGAATATTAATCTACAGATCCATACCGTTGCTGAATGTTACTAATTGCCATAGAGTCAAAATTTTAAACGAAGTCCCAACCTTTCAAGAACCCATCCCGTTGTAGCGATTGGCTTGCATAGTGTTCACCGGAACAAATTAGTAGACATTTTGCCAGAGGTATATCTTACATTCAAGTACGAGCAGCAGAATCGAATGTTAATTCGTTCGAGAACGTAACCATCTTCCTTGAGAGTGGCACAGCTACGTCAACACCTTCAACAGTCCTGTGATACCGAGAGTCAAACCAGTTATTCCGGGAGCATATCCGCTGGTCAGTGTTGCCAATAGACACCTCAATGTACGATTTGAAAATTAAAGTACAGCGTCAGACTGATTTAGTGCCTTGCCAATTTGTATAAATTCGAGCCATATACTAGAGACCTTACACGCCGGAAGCATGTATCGGGAGTATAACTTCCTGTTGAGAAAATGATAATAGTATTCATTTCAGTAATGGGCATCTTATCATCGTGTGTGAATTTGAATATCGAGGGACAATACTTTCGAAAACGTTACCACATTCTTGGATATTCAAACGGCTAACTCAATAGCTTCATACGTCCAGTGATTCAGAAAGTCAATCGAGATATTCCGGGATTAAATCCGCAGAACGTTATTGATAATAGACACATTAGATCACCGTATGAATATTAAAATAGTGCGTCGAACCGTATGAGGACGGTACTAATTGCGGTAAAGACAAACGCTTTACCGAATGACTTACCATCCGAGACAAATCCTGCCGTATCGAAAGTATAGATACGTGATTAGGGAAACACATTAGTATACAATTTAGTGTCGACTCCTTAAATTCATGTATGAATTAGAAGATCAAGGGTCAAACCTTTCGAGGACGGTGCCACCTTCTGTGAGAGATGAACCGCTTATTCAATGGCTTCACATATCCAGAGATTCTGAGAGGCAAACTAGCTACTCGGTAGTAAATGCCCCGACCAGTATTAGTAATGAACACCTGAATTCTCGGAATGAATATTAATGCAGACCATCATACCTTTGTACAGCGTTACGTAATTGAATAAACTTATACGTTTTACAGAAGATTTAACCATCCGGAAGATAACCCCCTATATCCAGCGCAATGCTTCGTGTTCAGAGAAGCAAATTAGAATACATTTTAGCGACGGACGCATTAATTTCAATTACGAATTTGAAGATGGTGGGACAAACCGTTCGGGAGCGTTACCACTTTCAATGAGAGACGAACGGTGATGTTAATAGCATCATGTTTCTAGTGATTCGGAGTGTCAATGCAGGTATTTTTGGAGTAAATCCGCTGAACAGTATTGCCAAGAGAGACCTTAATTCACGATTTGAATAGTAAAGAAGAGTGTCCAACTGTTTTAGAGCATTGCCAACTGGTATAAAGACAATCACATTAGAGATGGCCTTACCTACGGAGAAAAAGACCTACCGTTTCGAGAGTATAACTTCGTGTTTCGAGAAATGAACTCGAATACAATTTAGTGACGAGCACAGTAATTTCATGCATGAATTAGAAGATCGAGGGTCAAACCAATCTGGAACGATACCTCAATCTCTGAGAGACGAACGTCTCAGTCAATAGCTACACTTATCCCGTGATTCCGAGAGACAAACGAGGAATTCCGTGAGTATATAAGATGAACAGTGTTGCATTTGTCACCTTAATTCATGGTCTGAATACGAAAGTAATGCGTCATTCCGTTTGAGGACATTACGAAGTGGATTGAAGTCAAACGTTTTACAGAAATCCGTACCCTGCGAAAGTCTATCGCGACGTATCGCGCGTATAATCTGGAGCGAAGTATATTACTACAAATTTTAGTGACGGCCACCTTAATTTCATGAATGAAATCGAAGACCGATTGTCAAACAGTTTGAGAACGTTACCGCCTTTTTTGTGAGTCGAACGAATAAGCAAGCAGTTTCACCTGCCCTGTGTTTCCGAAGGACGAACCAGGCATTCCGAGAGACACACAACTGTACATTATTGGCAATGGACATCTTAATTCACGGTATGAATATTATGGAACACAGTCTATCCCATGTAGATCGTTACCTACTGTATAATGTCAAAGATATTAGTGAAGCCCTTACCGTCCAAGTACCTAACCCGCTGAATCGAGAGTATAAACTCGTGTTCAGAGAAGGAAATTAGTCTTCATTTCAGTGACGGGCACCTTAACTTCATGTAAAAACTAGAAGATGGATGGTCAAACAGTACGGGAACGTTATCACATTCTTTGAGTGTACGAACAGCGAAGTCAAATGCTTCACGTAACCTGCGATTCTGAGAGTCAGACTTGGTACTCTGGGAGTAAATCCGCTGTACAGTATCGGTATTAAAAAACCTACTTCCCGTTATTAATATTAATGTACAGTGTCACACAGTTGTGCAACGTTCCATATTGGTATAGAGTCAAACGTTCTACCGAAGGCATTAGCTTCTGAGCAGCTGACGCGCTGCATCGCGTGCATAACTTCACCTTCAGAGAGACAAAGTATTATACATCTTAGTGTCGTACACCTTACAATCATGTACGAGTAACTGGATCGATGGTCAAGTCGTTCCCGAACGTTGCGACCAACCATGAGAGGCGGGCGGCTAATTCAATAGCTTCACCCATCCTGTGATGCTAAAAGTCAAACTCTGTATTCCGCGTGAACTGTTTTGCAGTATACACCTATATTCACGTTGTGAATATTAAAGTAAAGACTCAAACCGTCGGAGACATGTACCTATTGGTATAAAGTCAGTACTCTTATCGAATACCTTACCATAAGAGAACCTAAACCGCTGTAGCGAGTGCCTTACTATTGCTGCCGTACAGCACATTTTCATGCATGAATATCTAAATCGAGAGTCAAGCCCATCAGGAACGCTACAACCTTCCTTGAGTATAGAACGGTTAAGTCCATAGCTTCACATATCCTGTGCTTGCCAAAATCATAGCAGGTGTGCCCGCAATAAATCTGCTGAACAGTATTGACAATAGGCACCATAATACACGGTTTGAATACTATGGCAGACCTTCAAACCGTCATAGAACAGTACCTATTTGTATACAATTAAACACTTTACAGACAGCGCTACCTTCTGAGAAGCTAACCCGCCGTATCGAGAGTATAACTTACTGTCCAGATGATCAAATTATTAAATATTTTAGTGAAGGGAACCTTAATTTTATTGTGAATATAAAGAATAGGGGTCATTCAGCTCGAGAGAATAATCACCTTCTTAGAGTGTCGAACGGATAAGTCAATAGCTCCACCTATCCTGCGCCTCCGAGAGTCAAACCAGGTAATCCGAGGGTAAATCTGCTGATAGTTATTGGCAATAGTTACCTTAATTCACTATATTAATACTAAAGTACCGAGACAAACCGTTGTAGAACGTTACCTACTTGTATAGAATCAAACTTTCTACCGAAGGCCCTACCTTCCGAGAAGTAAACCCGCTGTATCGAGCGTATAACTTCGTGTTGAGAGACGCAAATTTGTACCCAATTTTGTCAGGGCCGCTTGATTTCACGTATGAATAAGAAGATCGAGGGTTACACTGTCCGACAACGTTACCTTCCTCCTGTCTGCATGTCGAGCGGCTAAGTCAATAGCTTCACCTGCCACGTGATTCCGAAAGTCAAGGCAAGAATTCCAGGAGTTCATCCGCAGTTCAGTATTGGCATCGTGCACCCAATTTCATGGTATAATTATTAATGTCCAGAGTTAAACCGTTGGCGGACGTAACATATTGATATAGAGTCAAACTTTATAGCGAAGGCTTCACCTTCCGAGAAGCAAACCCGCTGTATCGGGAGAATGACTTCGTGTTAGGAGAAACAAATTGTTATACATTTTAGGGACCGGGACCTTAATTTCATGTATGAATGAGAAGATCGAGAGGAGAACCGTTCCAGAACGTTACACCCTCCTTTATGAAATAGCACGTATGATGTATCCAGTGGGTCCGAAATATAATTAGGTACTCCAGGAGTAAATCAGCTGATGAGTTTTGGCAATAGACACTTTATTTTACGGTTTGCGTAATAAAATAGGGTGTCAAACCATTTGAGAACGTTACCAATTGCTATAAAGTCAGACGCCATACCGAAGACAATACCCTCCAAAAAAATAACCCGCTGTATCGAGAGTGTAACTTCGGTCCAGAGATGGAAATTAGTATTCATTTCAGTGGCGGGGACCTTCATTTCATTGTGAATAACAAGATCGAGCGTCAAACCATTCGACAAAGTTACCGTTTTCTTTGAAACTCGAACGGTTAACTCAATAGCTTCGCCGATCCAGGGATTCGGATAGTGAATTCAGGTATTCCTGGAGTAAATCTGCTGAACAGTACTGACAATAGACACTTTAATTCACGGTTTCAATAGAAAAGTAAAGCGTCATACCGTTTGATACCAACCGTCAAACCTATACCGTTAAGCATTTCTTCTTGGAATACCATAATTGCCACTCGGAATCAAGGGATATGTGCAGCTATTGACTTAGAAGTGTGACATTCAAGGACGGCGATAACGTTCCCGATCGGTTTGATCCACGATCTTCTAAGTCATGCACGAAATTATGGTGTCCGTCTGGAAAATGCAAGCTAACGTGTTTCTCTGGACACGAACTTATACTCTCCATGCAGCGGGTGAGATTTTCGGAAGGTATGGCATTGCGTAAGACGTTTGACATTGTACCAATTGGTAAAGCTCTCATACTGCATGTCGCTCTACAGTCATATTCAAACCGTGAATTAAGGTATCAATAGCCAATACCATTCAGCGGACTTACCTTGCAATACCTGGTTTGGCTTTCGGAATCACAGGATAGTTTAAGATGCGGACTTAGAAGGTCGAATCTCATTGAAGGTGGTAACGATATCTAACAGCATGACGCTCGACTTTCCTTTTCATACACGAAATTAAGGTCCCTATCTGAAAAATGTATACCAGTGTGTGTCCCTAATCACGTAGCTCGATACGGCGGGTTAGCTACTCCGGGATAAGGTCTTCGGTAAAGCGTTTGAGTTTATAGCAGTTCGTAACGATCGACACGGTTTGACGGTGTGCTTTAATATTCAAACCGTGTAATAAGGTGACAAGTGCCAATAATCTTCAGCGGATATGCTTCTGCAATTCCAGGTTTGACTCTGGGTGACTGGTCTGGTGAAGCTGTAGACTTAGCTGTGTGACTCTCAGAGAAGGTGGTAACAGAAGGTTGTAGCAGTTTGCCTCGCCACCGTCTAATTCATACATGAAATTAAGGTGCTCGCCACTAAAGTGTATACTAATATGTATCTCTGATCACAAATTTATACTGTCGAAGCATCGGATTAGGTTCATGCAGTGTAAGGTCTTAGGTAAAACAATTGACTTTATACCATCTGGAAACGTTCTCAAACGGTTTCACTCTCTACAATAATATTCAATCCGCGAATTAAGGTGTTCATTACCAATAGTACACAGCGGATTTACTCTTGATATACCTGGTGTGACTCTCGGAATCACAAGTACAGGTGAAACTGTTACCTAAGCTGTTCGATCCTCAACTAAGGCGGTAGCGTTCTCGAACGATTTGACCCTCGATCTTCTAATTCATACATGAATTTAAGGTGACGCCACCGAAATGTATACGAATGTGTTCCCCAGGTGACGCAGTTATGCTCTCGACACGGCGGGATAGCCTCTCGGACGGTAAGTCATTCCGTAAAACATATGACTTTGGAGGAAGCAGTAACGTTCTCACACGGTTCGTCGCTCCATTATAATACTCCTCACGCAAATTAAGGTATCTACTGTCAATACCCTTCAGCGGATTCGCCCTCGGAATACCCGGTCTTATTCTCGGAGCCATAGGAGAAATTAAGCTATTGACTTAGCCGTTTGACTCTCAAAGAATGTGGTATCGATCTCGAACTGTTTGACGCACGACTTTCTAATTCACACATGAAATTAAGGTGCCCGCCGCTATATTCTATACTCATTTACTTCTCTGGATACGTTGGTATACTCACATACCTCACTCACACAAAAACGCTGTAGTGTCTCGGAAGGACAGGCCCTCGGTAAAATGTTTGACACCATACCAATAAGTAACTATCTACAACGGTTTGACTATGTACGCTAACATTTACATCGCGAACTAGGGTGTCAATTGCCATCACTGTTCTGCGGATTGACCCCTGGAATACCTGGATGAACATTCGGAATCACAGGATGTGTGAAGTTATTGATTAAGCCGTTCGTCTCTCATAGATGGTGCTAACGTTCTTGAGCGGTTTGACTTTCGATTTTGTTAGTCATACTTAAAAATAAGGTGTCCGTCTGCAAAAATGTCTACTAATTTGTGTCTATGAACACAAAGCAGACACTCCCTACAACGCGGTAGGCTTCAGGACGTTAAGGCCTTCGGTAAAGGTATGACACTGTATCCATATATCACGTTCTACTATGGTTTGACGACCAACTTCAATATTCATACCGTGAACTAACGAGTACATCGGCAATAGTGCACTGTTGATTGAATCCCGGATTATCAGCTTCGACGATCGGAACCACATGGAAAGTGAAGCTATTGACTTAGCCGCTCGACACTCATAGAATTTGCTAACGTCCACGAATAGTTTGTCCCTCGATCCTCTGGTACATAGATAAAATTAAGCTGCCAGTCACCAAACTGTATACTGTTTTGCTTCTCTGACCACGAAGTGATACCCTCGATACATCGGGTTATCTTCTCGGAAGGTACGGCCGTCGGTGAAAGGATAGACACTATACCAATAAGTAACGTTGTACAGCTGTGCGAGTCTATACTTCAATCTTTATAGCGGAAGGAAGGGTTTTTAATATCGATAATGTACAGCGGATTTAATCCCGAAATATCCGGATTGGCACTCGGAAACACAAGACAGGTGAGGCTAATGACTTAGGGGTTTATCTCTCACAGAAGCTGGTACCGTTCCCCAACGGGTTGACACCCGATCTCCTATATCAGACATGAAATTGAGGATCGCGACACTAGGATGTATACTAATTTGTTTCTCGGAACGAGAAGTTATCCCGTGGATGCAACGGTTGAGGTTCCCAGTGTATAACGCCAGCGGTGAAACTTTGGCTCTATACCAATTGGTATAGTTCTACAACGGGATGATTCTGTACATGAATATTGGAGCCGTAAACTGAGGCATGAATTGCCATTACTGTTCAGCGGATTTACTACCGGAATACCTGGTTTACCTCTCGCACTGATAGGATAGGCTAAGTTATTGACATAGCCGTTCGACGCTCAAAGAAGGAGGTATCGGTCTCGAAAGGTTTGACCCTCGACCTTCTAATTCATATATGAAATAAAGGTGCCCGCCACTAAAATGTATACTGATTTGCCCTACGAACATGAAGATGTACTCTCGATACAGCAAGTTAGCTTCTCAGAAGATAAGGCCTTCGTTATAATGTTTCACACTATATCAATATGTAACCACCTGCAAAGCATTGGCTCCGGACATTGACATTTATACCATAAAACACAGTGTACGATGCCAATACAGCGGATCGTCTGCCAGAATGCCAGATTTGACTATCGCAATCACAGGATAGGTGCATCTATAGACTTAGACGTTCTACGTTCTATTCTGTTCGTACATGAGAATAAGGTGTCCGTAAGTTAAAATGTCTACTAATTTGTTTCCGTGTGCACGAAGCATGACGCACGCGGCAGCGAGATATGTTCTATGAAGGTAACGTATACGGTAAAGAGATGGACTCCATTTCAACAGGCAACGATCTCAAACGGTGCGACGCAATATTTTAATATTGAAATCGCGATTTATGGCGTCTATTGCCAATACTCTTCAGAAAATTTTCTCCCGGAATACCTGGCTTGACTCGCGGACACACGCGGTAGGTGAAGCTACTGTCTTAGCCGTTCGATTTTAAGGAATGTAGGAACGTTTTCGAAAGATTTGACTCTCGGTCGTGTAATTCATACATAGCGTCGAACGGCCGCTCATCATTATCAAGTAAAATAGAGTAATTCTGCTGAACCAATACATTACCTTCCGAGAACCTATCCCGCTGCAGCGAGTGTCTATCTTAGTTTTCATGGAAACAAATGAGTAGACAATTCTACAGACGCACACCTCAGTTTCACGTATGAATAGCAAAATAGAGTGCCAAGCTGTTCGAGAACGACACCCACATCCTTGAGGTTCGAGCGGCAAAGCCAATAACTATACCCACCCTGTGATTCCGAGAGTCATAGCACGTATTCCTGGAGTAAATCTGCTGTACAGTATTAGCAATAAAAACCCTACATACCTCTTTAAATGTTAATGTACAGAGTCTCACAGTTGTTCAACATTATCGATTGATATAGGGACTAACATTTCACCGAAGGACGTACTTTCCGACAAATTAACCCGCTGTATCGAGAGTATATCATCGTGCTCAGAGAAGCAAAGTGGTGTAAAATTTAGCGACAGGCACCATAATTTCATCTATGCAACGGAAGATCGAGGGCCAAACCGTTCAAGAACGTTAGCACCTTCTTTGAGTGTCGAACGCCTAAGTCAACAGCTTCATCTATCCTGTGCTGCCGAGAGTCAAACCTGGTATTCCGGGAGTAATTCCGCTGTACATAGTTGATACCATGCACCCTATTTCACGGTACAAATATTAAACTCCAGAGTCAAACCATTGTAGGTTACCAATTGGTATTGAGTCAAATTTTTTACAGAAGACCGTACCTGCCGAGAAGCTACCACGCCTTGTGGTCAGTATAACTTCGTGTACGGCGAAGCAAATTAGTATCCATTTGATTGACAAGCACCTTAACTTCATGCATGAATTCGAAGATCGAGTGGCAAACCGTTGGAGATCGTTACCACCTTCCTTGAGAGTCGCACAGCTAAGCCAATAGCGTCTCCTATCCTGCCATACCAAGGGTTAGACCAGCTATACCCGGAGTATATCCGCTGAAAAGTATTGGCAATAGGCACCGCAATTCCTGGTATGAATATCAAAGTACTGAGTCAAACCGACGGCGAATATTACCAATTCGTATAAAGTCATTCCTATTACCGAATACCTCACTTCCTGAGTAACATACCCGACGTATCGAGAGTATAGCTACGTGTATAGGGAATCACATTAGTATACATTTTAGTGACGAGCTTCTTAATTTGATGCACGAACTAAAAGGTCGAGATTCAAATCGCTGGAGAACGTTACCACCATCTGTGAGAGACGAACGGTTAAGTCAATACCTTCACCCACCCTGCGATGCCGAGAATCAAAGCAGGTATTCCGGAAGTAAATCCGCAGAACACTATTAGCAATAGACACATTAAAAGCAGACAGTCAAACCGTTGTTGAACGTTACCTACTGGTATAGAGTCAAACATTTTACTGATAGCCCAACCTTCGGAGACACTAACCTGTCGTATCGAGAGTATTACTTCGTGTTCAGTCGAAGAAATTAGTAAACACTATTATGACGGACAAATTAATTTCTTTATGAACAAGAATATCGAGTGACAAGACACTCGCGTACGTTGTCACCTGCTGTGAGAGACGAACGGAAAAGTGATTAGCTTCACCTACCCAGAGATTCCGAGAATCATAACAAGTATTCGGGAAGAGCATACGGTGAAAATTGCTGGCAACGGACACCTTAGTTCACGGTTTGAACACCAAAGTGGAGGGGCAAGCAGTCGTGGATCATTTCCAAGTGCTATAAAGTCATACTTTTTATTGGTACGTTATCTTCCGAGCCCATACCCCCATGTAGCGAGTGTCATGCATAGTGCTCACGGAAACAAATTATTAGACACGTTAGCAGACGGAGACTGTAATTTCATGACTGAATAGCAAAATCGAGAGTCAAACCACGCAAGAGTGTTACCACCTTCTTTGGGATTCGAACAGCTAGGTTAATACCTTCACGTATCCTGGTATTCCGAGAGGCAAACTAGGTACACCCGGTGTAAATTCGCTGAACGGTATTGGCAATAGACACCATAATTCAAGGCTTAATATTATAGTAGGGAAGCTAGGCACCGGAGAACATTTCCTAGTGTTATATAGTTATACTGTTTACCGAGTATCTTACCTTCCGTGAACCTAACACGCTGTATCGGGAGTATAACTTTTTGTTCAGAGAAGCAAGCCATTATACATTTTAGTGACGAGCACCATTGTCTCATGTATGAATTAGAAGATCAAATGTCGAAACATTCGAGAGTGTAACCACCTTCTATGGCATTCGATAGGCTACGTTAGTAGATTCGCAAATGCTGCTATTCCGAGAGTCAAACAAAGTATGCCGTGAGTAAATCCACTGAAAAGTTTTGGTAATAGACGACATAATTCACGCATTCAATCTTAACACGTTGACCCATACGTGGATATTCGGTGTCTGTTCCGTGCGGCGGCGCTTCAACTAGTGGTCCGCTCCATGGTGCGGCGCGGCACCAAATTATACTGTTCAATGCTTGCGCCCGAATGCCCACTAGCACGATAGGAGGAATCTAACTTCCACTTTGTCTCTTCGACGTTTCGAAGATTTATTTGCACTCCTCGACCTTTCGATGACACCTTTTTACCGTTCTAATGGATTTTTTTTGCTCTCTCCACGATTTTCCATGATGCGATTTGAAAACCCGTGAGATGGCCAAACAGGGGAAATCTTCCCTTATAGGAGTTTTGGGATCACGGGCGTTCCCCTGATCTTCGCATTGTACATATTCAGGGAGGATATGTCCTCTCACGCGAGGGGGTGGTGGAGCGATCCCTCTCCTGCAAGGTGAAGCGCCGATACTTCAGGCTATTTCACTCGATATTTATGACTCCGCGGTAGGGAACGTCCTCGAGTGTAGAGCACGTGGACCTCCCCCTGGCCCATTGTCAGCCAAGTTCTCCGTGACAGTGCCCAAGTTCGGTCAGGTAGGGGTTTAGCTTCTCTTGTTTCGGACCACGAGAAGTTTAGAACAGAAGTAATAGGACACTTTCAAACGCAATAACTCTCTACATATACTGCGACCGATTGTCGCAAACGACGAAAATAGTTCAAAGACGTAGTGTAAGTTTTATGCGTAATTATGTTGAGTGGGAGCGGCAATTTCGTCGAATCCCCGACTAACGATTTCCAGGCGCCCTGGCAACTTGTAACATGCAAAGGGTCTCTGGGGCTCTGCATTAGAGTTTTGTCTCCAGGATCGCCAAAGAAAGGTATATTGCCGGGCTATGTGGCCGTGCACCGTTGAGCGATTTTCCAGAAAAATTCCCATTCCCTTGGCCGATCGCGGCCTAGGGGTGAGCTTGAGGTATGCCAAATTTGACCAGCCTCTGGGCATTCGGCGGCTCAATTAGACATTTAGGACCGCCGGCACGTAATAAGGCAAATCAGTGATTTCTGAGGGAACGAATACTACCCAGCTGACACTTCGTATATAATGTGTGAACCAGTAAGTTGGGGTGATCATTGAGAGCTTAGACAGCGACTCGTGGTTTACGGAGAGTTTAGAGTTTGACGGCAAGTGAAGAAGACATTAGTTAATGTGCGTTGTGAGTATTGTGGGTTGTGCGAAGTTTTTATTAGGCACGAGGTCAGTATAGTTCTGAAAATTTCCCGAGTACACATTCCGTCCAGTAGGTATAAAGGAAGTATGAAGTTTCCTTCCTTCTAAAAAGGCGGTTATCATTTTTCATTTGTCAATTTTGTCCATCTAAATATTAGATACAAAGTATATGGAATTCAGTAATTCGTCTGATGAGTCTGTATCTGGAATCATGCGAAAGGGACGACGAAATAGAATACTTTCATCATCATCATCGAACACGGCAATCGTTAGGAGTACCACGGAGGAAGAGGTTTCGGAGTCTGGTGTAGGGGATCAATATGATGATGCGGAATGGCGGAAAATAGCAGAAAAATTTGCATCAGAGGAAAAGTATTCAGAAGAAGAAGAGCTACTGATCAAGTAGACGGACTGCGTCGATCCTGTTGCATTATATAAATTATTTTTCGCGGACGTGATATTTGAGATCATCGTTGAAGAGACGAATAGATTCGCTGCTCAGTGAATAGCGGATGCAGCATATGACAGGATACAGCATCAACAAGCATGGAACCCCATTACAAAAAGTGAATTGAATACCTTTATTGGAATCGTGCTTGTTATGCTTGTAGTGCAGGTTCCCGAAGTTGGACTATATTGGTCCAAAAAGGCGATGCATGCGAATGCGCGTATAATAAAAGCAATGAATCGCGATCGATTCTTGGCTATATTGAAGTACTTGCACTTTTCTGATAATGCTACAGCTAAAACCGAGAACCGGTTACACAAAATCCGAAATGTAGAGGATAAAATTCTTCGTGCATTCCAAGATGCAGTCAAACCCGGTAAAAGTATAGTAATAGACGAAATTATGGATCCGTGGAAAGGTCGCCTTAATTTTCGTCAATATATATATAAGGTAAGCGGCTCAAGTACGGAATAAAACTGTACAAACTCTGCCTTCCGGACTGATATACATATAGTGTGCATATTTATTCGGGAAGAAATGAAATGTGAATCGTAAAAGCACATTGTCATGATGTAGTCATGACATTGATACGAGATCTATTGTTCAAGGACGGATTTTATTTACTGACCGTTCTTATACATGTATTCCTTTAGTCGAAGATCTTCTCACCAAATGCATATATATTTGCAATACTGTCAAAATAAATAGAAAGTTTCTACTGCCACAGGCGAAGCAGAAACAGAAACGGGGCGACATTATATCTCTTGAAAATCGGAGCGGCGTGAAGTTTTTTAAGTGCACCCACAAAAGTCCCATCTGTATGTTAACCACTTCGAGATCTCACAATTGCGCCATTATTCGTGGCAAAGATGACAAATTAAAACCAGACACCCTTTTTCCTTACAATAGTGCGAAGAAGATAGTTAATATACCAGATGAAATGTGATCCAATTGTAAATGTTAACGGAAAACGGTAGAATGGTATAGAAAAGTTATTATGGAGCTAATATCCGGGACCTCTTTAGTAAATGCATAGTAGATCCACAAACAGTGGGGAACCAAGCGTTACCAAATCTAAAATTTAGGGAGAAAATTATTGATTATCTATTGAAGGATGTTGAGAATCCCTCTAGTGAAGAGTAAATAGGAAGTAGACGGAAAGAACATTTCTTAAGTTCATTCCAAGTACCCGCGAGGAAGATGAGGAAAAGATGTAAAGATTGTTGCAAACGCGTAAAAAACTTAAAGGGTACACAGTACGCCACAAACAAAAAAAGTAATGACCTTTTGTATCAGTTTTCCGGATAAGCCGGCACTTTGTTTGAAATGTTTTAAAAAATTGCATCGGTAAAATAAGTAGTTATATTTTATTATATTTAATGTATTATTTAAATTGTACGTTACGTATTTTGTGTCAAATGTTTGATTATAAGGTAGAAATGTTAATGTATAATGTTAAATTAATAAAATAACAGTTTGTACAACGCATTTATTGATTAACGAACGTGGCCCATCGACGATGCTTGCCGTCCCACGGAACAATTTATTATGGGCCACCGGCGGTTCACGCAACCGCAGGTAAGACACAAGGATGGGCCACCGGTGTGTCAGGCCAGAGTCAATGTGCTAAATTACAGTATTTATAAATATATGGACGACTGGGAAGAAACGCATACGATACATTATCATGGAAGGAGAAATTAACGAAGATAATAAAGTAGTGTCGCTCCGATCAACCGAACGTAACTTGAAGACCACTCTAGCCCTGTCGCTGCGGAACCTTAGGTACGTATACAGACAATCAGGTAAAATAATAATTAGCTTAACAAAATAACGCAATAAACGTGCACTCATCTAATTCCAAAGATACTTTTACTATGAAACACAACCTGTTAAACTACAAATTGACAATCACGATAAAAATGTAATATACCATGACAGTAAATTACAGTGTATGCAAATTAATGGAAAACTGGGAAAGAATGCATACTTTACAAAATCAAGATTAAAGATAATATCAAAAAGCATCCAGCTCTGCCGCTCCATTCTGCAGTTCGCAAATACAAGACCACGACAGTCGTGTCGATACGGCAGCGATGGTGTGTATACAGAGATTCATGCAAAATAACAGCAAGCATAACAACATATTGTCATAAATGTACACTCATCAAATTCCAAACTCCCTTTCACTATGTAATACAATTTTTTCAAATGAAAACTGGAAATTTTGAATGAAATGGAAAATATCTTACCAGTAAATTACAGTTTGTATTAATAAATTGAAAACAGGGGAAAGCTGCATACGGTACCTAATCAAGGTCAAAGAAATTAGCGAAGGTCATACAATAGTGGCGCCCGACCTACCATACTTAACTGCAAGCTCGGTCCAGTCATGTGGCTCCGGTTGGGTAGCCCGAGTACAGACAATCCTATAATACAACAACAAATTCAGCAAAATGTTGTCACAAACATACACTCAACAGATTCCAAATGCACATTTACTAAGAAATACAATTTTTCTTACGGAACATTGAAAATTCTGAAACAAGTCGAAAACATAACTATTAATTATAGTATGTGTATATAAATAGAAAACATGGAGAAAATGCACACGGGCAAAATCAAGGTTAGAGTAGTTTACGATGATCATCCAGTAGTGCCGCACCGTTATGCCATATGCCTCTACAGGTCCACCATAGGCGTGTCGCTGCTCCGGCAGCGTAGGTACGTATACAATCAATCATATAAAATAACAATGAATTTATCGTAATATTATCATAAATGTACATACAAATCATTCCAAAGGCACCTCTATTAAGGAATACAATTTTTTAATATAAAAATTAAACATTTTAAAGAAAATCGAATATATCATAACAGTCAATTACAGAATGTAAAAGCAAATCGATAGCTGGGAAAGATGCATACTCTACAAAATCAAGGTTAAAGAAATTACCGAAGGCTATCCGGCATGCCGCTTCGATATGCCGTACGCAAGTGCAAGACATTGCCAATCGTGTCGCTCAACCAGCGTCGGTGCGTATACTGACAATCACATAAAATAGCAATCAGTACAAGAAGATAAAGACATAAGCGTACACTTAACTACGTTCAAAGACACATTTACTAAGAAATACAATTTTTAAACCGAAACTTAATAATTTCAAAAAAAAATCTGAGATACCATACCAGAAAGCTACAGTATGAATAAATAAGTGGAGGACTGGGAGAAAACGCTACGGTACAATATCACGGTTAGAGAAGTTAATGAATATCATACAGTATTGTCCTTCCGTTCTGGCGGACGCAAATGCAAGAGCACTCCAGCGTGTCACGCCGGAATCGTAGGTGCGCATACAGGCAATCATATAAGATAGTAATTAGTTTACAGTATAAGGTCATGTGCGTGCACTCAACTAATTCCAGAGACACTTTTACTGAGAAGTGCAATAATTTAAACAACGAATTGAAAATTATGAATGAAATAGGGTTTATCGTACCTGTAAATTACATTATGTACAAAGAAATGGACAACTGGGAAGTAGTGTATACGGTACAATATTATGGTTGAAGGAATTATACTAGATCATCAAGTACGCAGTACCGATCTGCTGTAACTAACTACAAGACCACTCCAGCCGTGTCGCTCCGCAACCGTAGGCACGTATAGAGAATATCATGTATAATAACAAAGAAGTTAGTATGATATTGTCGTAAACGTACAAACAAATAATTCCGAAGACACTTTTACAAAGAAATACGATTTTTGAGTGTAAAAATTGAAAATTTTGAAAAAAGATCGAAATCATCATAACAGTAAATAACACTATTTGTAGATAAATAGAAAATTAGAAAGAAAGCATATGGTACAATATTATGGTTTAGGAAATTAACGACGGGCAAACAGTATGCCTCTCCGATCTGCCTCACGCAAATACAAGACCATTCCAACCGTGTAGATACGAAGCTCAGGTACGTATACAGACAAGCATATAAGGTAATAAAAAGCTTAACAATGTATTGTCATAAGCGGAAACTCAACCCATTCAGAAGGAAACGATACTGAGAAGGAAACGAATTTTAAATTAAAAATTGAAAATTTTGAAAGAATATCGAAAATATAATAGTAAATTTGAGTATTTATAAATAAATAGAAAATATGGGGAGAGACGGTTGCGGGTTAAAATCAAGGTTAAAGAAATTAAGGTATATTATCCAGTTGTACTTCTCCAATCTTCCGTATACAACTAAAACATCAATCCATTCGTGCAGATCCGCAGCGCTGATAGGCATACGCTGTCGAGCAGGGTTGCATCACAACGATCTACCATACTTAACTGCATGTTCACTTCCAGTCGTGTGGTTCCATTAGCATAAGCACGTGTACAGATAATCATATAGTACTACATCAAAATCAACTTAATATTGCTACAAACGTACGCCACCTAATTCCAAATGCACTTTTACTAAGAAATACAATTTCTAAAATATATAATTTGCATGTTGCGAAGAAAATGAAAAGTATCATAACAGTAAATTACATTATTTGTAAATAAATTGAAAACTGAGAAAGTATGCATACGGTACCGTGTTAAGGTTAAAGAAATAATTGAAGACCATACAGAAGTTTCCCTGCCACCTAGTGAATGCAACTACAAGATCACGCCAGTCGTGTCGCTCTGGCAGCGTAGGTACGTGTACAGGCAATCACAATGACTTACAATAAGTTAACCAAAATAATGTCATAAACGTAACCTCACCTAATACAAAAGTCACTTTTCGTAAGAGATACAATTTCCGTAATAGAAATTTGATAATTTTGAAGCGAATGGAATATATCGTAACAGTAAGTTATAGAATATAGAAATAAATAGAAAACTGCGAAAGAATACTTACGGTACAATATTGAGGTTAATGAAATTTACAAAGACCATATACCATCTTCGCTCCGATCTAGCGAACGCAAATACAAGACCATTCCAGTCGTGTCCTTCT
>NW_027470652.1:0-34636 GCF_051020765.1 Lasioglossum baleicum | reverse complement strand
AACCAGAATGATCAGAAATTCTGTGATGGACATGTTATTAAATATTTCTGATTCTAGATTTATTTAGAATCATACTTTGAGGTTAGGTATATCTCGAATCATTGGATGCTGATATTCCTTAACTTCGTATTAATTTCTGACGATGATAAATGTTTATATCTAGAATAATCGGAAATTCTGTGAAGAACATGTTGTTAAATATTTCTGATTCTAGATCTATTTAGATTCGTACTTTGAGGTTAGGTATGACATGTAGCATTGGGTACTATAATTCCGAAACTTCGTATTCATTTCTGACGATGATATAAATATATATCACGAATAATCGAAAATTCTGTGATGAAAGTGGTGTTAAATATTTCTGATTCTAGATTTATTGAGATTCTTCCTTTGAGGTTAGGTATGCCTCGTATCATTGGATGCTATTGTTCCTTAACTTCGCATTAATTTCTAACGATGATAGAAATTTATATCTAGAATAATAGGAAATTCTGCGAAGAACATGTTGTTAAATATTTCTGATTCTGGATTAATTTAGATTCATATTTTGAGGTTACGTATGCCTCGTACCATTGGATGCTATTATTCCTTAACTTCTTATTAATTACTGACGATGATGAAAATTTATAACTAGAATAATCGGAAATTATGTGTAGAACGTGTTGTTAAATATTTCTGATTCTAGATTTATATATATTCCTGCAATGTGGTTAGGCATTCCTCGTACCATTGGATGCTATTATTACTTAACTTTGTGTTAATTTGTGACGATGACAAAAATTTATAACTAGAATTATCAGGAAGTATGTGAGGACAATGTTGCTAAATATCTCAGATTCTAGATTTATTTAGATTCGTGCCTTGAGGTTAGGTGCGAATCGTATCATAGAATGCTACAATTCCTTAACTTCCCATTAATTTCTGACGATGTTTGAAATTTATACCTACAATAATCGGATATTCAGCGAAGAACATGTTGTTAAATATTTCTGATTCCAGTTTTATTTAGATTCTTACTTTGAGGTTAGGTATGCCTCGTGCCATTGGATACTATAATTCCTTAACTTCGTAATATTTTGTGTCTATGGTGAAAATATATATATAGAGTAATCGGAAATGCTGCGATGCACATGTTGTTAAATATTTCTGATTCTAGATTCATTTACATACATACTTTGAGGTTACGTATGTCTCGTATCATTGGATACTGTAATTCATTTTCTTGGTATTAATTTCTGACGATGATACAAATTTATATCTATAGTAATCGGAAATTCTGTAATGCACATGTTATTAAATATTTCTGATTCTAGATTTATTTAGATTCTTACTTTGAGGTTATGAATATCTCGTATCATTGAATGCTATTATTCCTTAACTTCGTATTAATTTGGGACGATGATAAATGTTTATATCTAGAATAATCGGAAATTCTGTGAAGAACATGTTAAATATATCTGATTCTAGATTTATTTACATTCGTACTTTGCGGTTAGGTATGACTAGTATCATTGGGTACAATAATTCCGTAACTTCGTATTAATTTCTGTCTATGAATCAAATTTATATCTAGAATAATCAGAAATTCGGTATGGAACATGTTAAATATTTCTGATTCCAGATTTATTTGAATTATTAATTTGAGGTTATGTATGTCTCGCATCATTGGATCCTATAATTCCTAAACTACGTATTAATTTCTGACGATGATCAAAATTTATAATTAGAATAATCGGAAATTCTGTGGAGAACATGCTGTTTAATATTCGTGATTCTAGATTTATTTGGATTCATAATTTGAGGTTAGATACGTCTCGTATCATTGGATGCTATAATTCCTTAACTTCGTAATATTTTCTGACGATGGCAAATATTTATAAATAGAATAATCAGAAATTCTGTGAAGAACATGTTGTTAAATATTTCTGATTCCAGTTTTATTTAGATTATTCTTTGAGGTTATGTATGCCTCGTGCCATTGGATACTATAATTCCTTAACTTCGTAATATTTTGTGTCTATGATGAAAATATATATATAGAGTAATCGGAAATGCTGCGATGCACATGTTGTTAAATATCCCTGATTCTAGATTTATTTAGATTCACACTTTGAGGTTAGGTATGTCTCGAATCTTTGGATGCTGATATTCCTTAATTTCGTATTAATTTCTGACGATGATAAATGTTTATGTCTAGAATAATCGGAAATTCTGTGAAGAACATGTTGTTAAATATTCGTGATTCCAGATTTATTTGAATTATTAATTTGAGGTTATGTATGTCTCGCATCATTGGATCCTATTATTCCTAAACTGCGTATTAATTTCTGACGATGATCAAAATTTATAATTAGAGTAATCGGAAATGCTGCGATGAACATGTTGTTAAATATTTCTGATTCTAGATTTACTTAGATTCGTGCTTTGAGGTTACGTATGTCGGACAATTGGATGCAATAATTTCTTATCTCAGTATTTATTTCTGAAGATGACAAAAATATATAACTATAATAATCAGAAATTCTGTGAAGATCATATTGATAAATATTTCTGATTCAAGTTCTATTTAGATTCTTACTTTGAGGTTAGGTATGCCTCGTGCCATTGGATACTATAATTCCTTAACTTCGTAATATTTTGTGTCTATGGTGAAAATATATATATAGAGTAATCGGAAATGCTGCGATGCACATGTTGTTAAATATTTCTGATTCTAGATTCATTTACATACATACTTTGAGGTTACGTATGTCTCGTATCATTGGATACTATAATTCATTTTCTTCGCATTAATTTCTAACGATGATAGCAATTTATATCTAGAATCATAGGAAATTCTGCGAAGAACATGTTGTTAAATATTTCTGATTCTGGATTAATTTAGATTCATATTTTGAGGTTACGTATGCCTCGTACCGTTGGATGCTATTATTCCTTACCTTCTTATTAATTACTGACGATGATGAAAATTTATAACTAGAATAATCGGAAATTATGTGTAGAACGTGTTGTTAAATATTTCTGATTCTATATTTATTTAGATTCCTGCTTTGAGGTTAGGTATGTCTCCTATCATTGGATACTATAATTCCTTAACTTCGTATTAATTTCCGTCGATGAAAAAAATTAATAACTAGAATAATCAGGAATTCTGTGCGGACCACGTTATTAAATATTTCTGATTTTAGATTTATTTAGATTCTTACTTTGAGGTTAGATATGTCTCGTCTCATTGGATACTATAATTCGTTATCTTCGTATTAACTTCTGTCTACGACAAAAATTTATATCCAGAATAATCAGGAATTCTGTGAGGACCATGATGCCAAATATTCCTGATTCTAGAATTATTTAGATTCATAGTTAGAGGATAGGTATTTCTCGTATCTTTGGATGCTATAATTCCTCAATTTCGCTTTAAATTCTGACGATGATACAAATTTATATCTAGATTAATCTGAAATTCTGTGAAGACTATATTGTTAAATATTCCTGACTCTAGATTTATTTAGATTCATACTTTTAGGTTAGGTATGTATCGTATTATTGGATGATATAATTACATAACGACGTTTTAATTTGTGGCGATGATAAAAATTTATATCTAGAATAATCAGAAATGCTGCGTTGAACGTGTTATTAAATATTTCTGAATATATTTTTATTTAGTTTCTTTCTTTGAGGTTAAGAATGCCTCCTATCATTGGATGCTATAATTCCTTAACATCGTATTAATTTGTGACGATTATAAATGTTTATATATAGAATAATCGGAAATTCTGTGATGGACATGTTTTTAAATATTTCTCATTCTAGATTTATCCGGATTCCTACTTTGAGGTTAGCTATGTCTCGTATCATTGGATACTATAATTCCTTAACTTCATACTAATTTCTGACGATGATAAAAATTTATATCTAGATTAATCGGTAATTCAGCGAAGAACATGTTGTTAAATACTCCTGAATCAAATTTTACTTAGATTCTTACTTTGAGGTTAAGTATGTCTCGTAGCATTGGATGCTATTATTCCTTAACTTCGAATTAATTTCTGACGATGTTAAAAATTTATATTTAGAATAATCGGAGATTATGGGATGAACATGTTATTAAATATTTCGGTTTCAAAATTTATTTAGACTCATCCTTTGAGGTTATGTATGTCGGACCATTGGATGCAATAATTTCTTATCTCAGTATTTATTTCTGAAGATGACAAAAATATATAACTATAATAATCAGAAATTCTGTGAAGATCATATTGATAAATATTTCTGATTCAAGTTCTATTTAGATTCTTACTTTGAGGTTAGGTATGCCTCGTGCCATTGGATACTATAATTCCTTAACTTCGTAATATTTTGTGTCTATGGTGAAAATATATATATAGAGTAATCGGAAATGCTGCGATGCACATGTTGTTAAATATTTCTGATTCTAGATTCATTTACATACATACTTTGAGGTTACGTATGTCTCATATCATTGGATACTATAATTTATTTTCTTCGTATTAATTTCTGACGATGATACAAATTTATATCTATAGTAATTGGAAATTCTGTAATGAACATGTTATTAAATATTTCTGATTCTAGATTTATTTAGATTCTTACTTTGAGGTTATGAATGTCTCGTATCATTGAATGCTATTATTCCTTAACTTCGTATTAATTTGGGACGATGACAAATATTTATATATAGAATAATCGGAAATTCTGTGATGGCCATGTTGTTAAATATTTCTCATTCCACTTTTATTCACATTCCTACTTTGACGTTAACTATATCTCGTATCATTGGATACTATAATTCCTTTACTTCGAATTAATTTCTGTTTATGACAAAAAGTTATAACTGGAATCATCGGAAATTCTGTGTTGAAGATGTTGTTAAATATTTCTCATTCATGTTTAATTTAGATTCTTACTTTGAGGTTAAGAATGTCTCGTATCATTGGATGCTATACTTCATTAACTTCGTATTAATTTGTGTCTACGACAAAAATTTATAACTGAAATAATCAAGAATTCTATGAGGTCCACGTAGACAAATAACCCTGATTCTAGATTTATTTGGATTCATAATTTGAGGTTAGATACGTCTCGTATCATTGGATGCTATAATTCCTTAACTTCGTAATATTTTCTGACGATGGCAAATATTTATAAATAGAATAATCAGAAATTCTGTGAAGAACATGTTGTTAAATATTTCTGATTCCAGTTTTATTTAGATTCTTACTTTGAGGTTATGTATTCCTCGTGCCATTGGATACTATAATTCCTTAACTTCGTAATATTTTGTGTCTATGATGAAAATATATATATAGAGTAGTCGGAAATGCTGCGATGCACATGTTGTTAAATATCCCTGATTCTAGATTTATTTAGATTCACACTTTGAGGTTAGGTATGTCTCGAATCATTGGATGCTGGTATTCCTTAACTTCGTATTAATTTCTGACGATGATAAATGTTTATATCTAGAATAATCGGAAATTCTGTGAAAAACATGTTGTTAAATATTCGTGATTCCAGATTTATTTGAATTATTAATTTGAGGTTAGGTATGTCTCGCATCATTGGATCCTATTATTCCTAAACTGCGTATTAATTTCTGACGATGATCAAAATTTATAATTAGAGTAATCGGAAAAGCTGCGATGCACATGATGTTAAATATTTCTGATTCAAGATTCATTTAGATTCATACTTTGAGGTTACGTATGTCTCGTGTCATTGGATACTATAATTTCTTTACTTCGTATTAATTTCTGTCTATGACAAAAATTTATAACTAGAATAATCAGGAATTCTGTGAGGACAATAATGCTAAATGTTCCTGATTAGAGATTTATTTAGATTCATACTTTGAGGTTAGGTATGCCTCGTGCCATTGGATACTATAATTCCTTAACTTCGGAATATTTTGTGTCTATGAAACAAATTTAAATCTAGAATAATCGGAAATTCTGTTAAGAACATGTTGATATATATTCCTGATACTAAATTTTTTGAGATTCATACTTTGAGGTTAGCTATATCTCGTAACAGTGGATACTATAATTCCTTATCTTCGTATTAATTTCTGTCTATGAAACAAATTTATATCTGCAATAATCAGAAATTCTGTGAAGAAAATTTTGTTAAATACTCCTGAATCAGATTTTACTTAGATTCTTACTTTGAGGTTAAGTATGTCTCGTAGCATTGGATGCTATTATTCCTTAACTTCGAATTAATTTCTGACGATGATAAAAATTTATATTTAGAATAATCGGAGATTCCGGGATGAACATGTTATTAAATATTTCGGTTTCGAAATTTATTTAGACTCATCCTTTGAGGTTATGTATGTCGGACCATTGGATGCGATAATTTCTTATCTCAGTATTTATTTCTGAAGATGACAAAAATATATAACTATAATAATCAGAAATTCTGTGAAGATCATATTGATAAATATTTGTGATTCTAGATTTATTTAGATTCCTAATTTGAGGTTAGGTATGTCTCGTATCAATGGATACTATAATTCCTTAAATTCGAATTTATTTCTGTCGATGACAAAAAATTATAACTAGAATAATCAGGAATTCTGTGTGGACCATGTAGCTAAATACTCCTGATTTTATATTTATTTAGATTCATACTTCGAGGTTAGGTATGTCTCGAATCATTGGATGCAATTATTCCTTAATTTCGTATTAATTTCTGACGATGTAAAAATTTATATCTAGAATAATCGGAAATTCTGTTAGGAACATGTTGCTAAATATTTCTGATTCCAGATTTATTTATATTCTTGATTTGCGTTAGGTATTCCTCGTATCATTGGATGCTATGTCTCCTTAGCTTCGTACTAATTTCTGACGATGATAAAAATTTATATCTAGAATAGTCGGAAATTCTGTGAAGAACAATTTGTTAAATATTTCTGATTCTAGTTTTATTTAGATTCATACTTTGACGTTCGGTATGTCTCATATCATTGAATGCTACAATTTCTAACCTTCGTATTAATTTATGTCTATGACAAAAATTTATAACCAGAATAATCAGAAATAATGTGAAGAACATGTTGGTAAATATTCCAGATTCTAGATTTATTTAGATTCATACCTTGAGGTTAAGTATGCCCGTATCATTGGATGCTATTATTCCTTATCTTCGTATTAATTTGTGACCATGATAAAAATTTTTTATCTGCAATGATCGGAAATTCTGCGAAGAACATGTTGTTAAATATTTTTGATTCTATATTTATTTAGATTCTTACTTTGAGGTTAGGTATGCCTCGTATCATTGGATACTATAATTCCATAACTTCGTATTAATTTCTGACTATGACAAAAATTAATAACTAGAATAATCGGAAATCATGTGCAGAACATGTTGTTAAAAATTCCTGATTCTATGTTTATTTAGATTCTTACTTTGAGGTTAGGTATGCCTCGTATCATTGGATACTATAATTCCTTAACAACGTATTAATTTGTGACGATGATAAATGTTTATATATAGAATAATCAGGAATTCTGTGAGGACCATGTTGCTAAATATTCCTGATTCTAGATTTATTTAGATTCGTGCTTTGAGGTTAGGTGCGTCTCGTATCATTGGATACTATAATTCCTTAACTTCGTATTAATTTCTGACTATGACAAATATTAATATCATTGGATGCTATAATTCCTTAACTTCGTATTAACTTGTGACCATGATAAAAATTTATATCTAGAATAACCGTTAATTGTGTGATGATCATGTTTTTAAATATTTCTGATTCTATTATTATTTAGATTCTTACTTTGAGGTTAGGTATGCCTCGTATCATTGGATACTATAATTCCTTAACTTCATATTAATTTCTGTCTATGAAACAAATTTATATCTAGAATAATCAGGAATGCTGTGAGGACCATGTTGCTAAATATTCCTGATTCTAGATTTATTTAGATTCATACTTTGCGGTTAGGTATGTCTCGAATCACTGGATACTACAATTCCCTAACTTCGTATTTATTTCTGTCTATGACAAAAAATTATAACTAGAAAATCAGGAATTCTGTGAGGACCATGTTGCTAAATATTCCTGATTCTAGATTTATTTAGATTCGTGCTTTGAGGTTAGGAGCGTCTCGTATCATTGGATACTATTACTACTTAACTTCGTATTAATTTCGGACGATGATAAAAATGTATGTCCGGAATAATCGGAAATTCTGTGAAGAACATGTTGTTTGATATTTCTGATTCAAGTTTTATTTAGATGCATAATTTGAGGTTAGGTAGATCTCGTATCAGTGGATACTATTATTCCTTATCTTCGTATTAATTTCTGTCTGTGACAAAAAGTTATAACTAGATTATTCAGAAATTCTGTGAAGGACATGTTGTTACACATTCCTGATTCAAGTTTTATTTAGATGCATAATTTGAGGTTAGGTATGTCTCGGATCATTGTATGCTATAATTCCTTCACTTCGTATTAATTCCTGTCCATGACAAGAATTTATAACTAGAATAATCAGGAATTCTGTGCGGACCATGTTATTAAATATTTCTGATTCTAGATATATTTAGATACTTACATTGAGGTTAAGTATGCCTCGATTCATTGGATGCTATTATTCCGTAATTTCGTATTAATTTCTGACGATGATAGAAATTTGTAACTAAAATAATCGGAAATTCTGTGTAGAACATATTGTTATCTATTCCGGATTCCTGATTTATTAAATTCATACTTCGAGGTTAGGTATGTCTCCTATCATTGGATGCTGTTATTCCTTAACTTCGCATTAATTTCTGACGATGATAAAAATTAATATCTAGAGTAATCAGAAGTTCTGTGAAGAACATTTTGTTAAATATTCATGATTCTATTCTTATTTAGATTCATACTTTGAGGTTAGGTATGCCTCGTATCATTGGATACTATAATTCCTTAACATCGTATTAATTTGTGACGATGATAAATGTTTATATATAGAATAATCGGAAATTCTGTGCTGAACCTGTTATTAAATATTCCTGATTCTAGATTTATTTGGATTCATACTTTGTGGTTAGGTATGACTCGTATCATTGGATAATATAATTCCTTAACTTCTTTCTAATTTCTGACGATGATAAAAATTTATAACTAAAATAATCGGAAATTCTGTGAAGAACATGTTATTAAATATTCCGGATTCTAGATTTATTTGGATTCATACTTTGAGGTTAGGTATGTCTCCTATCATTGGATGCTATAACTGCTTAACTTCGTATTGATTGGTGATGGTGACAAAAATTTGTAACCAGAATAATCGGGAATTCTGTTAAGATCATGTTGTTTGATATTTCTGATTATATTTTTATTTAGATTCTTATTTTGATATTCTGTATGTCTCGTATCATCGGATGCTGTTATTCCTTAACTTCGCATTAATTTCTGACGATGATAAAAATTAATATCTAGAGTAATCAGAAGTTCTGTGAAGAACATTTTGTTAAATATTCATGATTCTATTCTTATTTAGATTCATACTTTGAGGTTAGGTATGCCTCGTATCAGTGGATACTATAATTCCTTAACTTCGTATTAATTTTTGTCTATGAAACAAATTTATAACTAGAATAATCAGGAATTCTTTGAGGACCATGTTGTTACATATTCCTGATTAAAGTTTTATTTAGATGCATAATTTGAGGTTAGGTATGTCTCGCATCATTGTACGCTATAATTCCTTCACTTTGTATTAATTCCTGTCCGTGACAAAAATTTATAACTAGAATAATCAGGAATTCTGTGCGGACCATGTTTTTAAATATTTCTGATTCTAGATATATTTAGATTCTTACATTGAGGTTAAGTATGCCTCGATTCATTGGATGCTATTATTCCGTAATTTCGTATTAATTTCTGACGATGATAAAAATTTGTAACTAAAATAATCGGAAATTCTGTGAAGAACATATTGTTATCTATTCCGGATTCCTGATTTATTAAATTCATACTTCGAGGTTAGGTATTTCTCCTATCATTGGATGCTGTTATTCCTTAACTTCGCATTAATTTCTGACGATGATAAAAATTAATATCTAGAGTAATCAGAAGTTCTGTGAAGAACATTTTGTTAAATATTCATGATTCTATTCTTATTTAGATTCATACTTTGAGGTTAAGTATGCCTCGTATCATTGGATGCTATAATTCCGTAACATCGTATTAATTTGTGACTATGATAAATCTTTATATATAGAATAATCGGAAATTCTGTGATGGACAGGTAATTAAATATTTCTCATTCTATATTTATTCAGATTCCTACTTTGAGGTTAGCTATGTCTCGTATCATTGGATACAATAATTCCCTAACTTCGCATTAATTTCTGACGATGATAAAAATTTATATCTAGAATAATCGGTAATTCTGCGACGAACATGTTGTTAAATATTTCAGTTTCTGCTTTTATTTAGTTTCCTACTTTGAGGTTAGGTATGTCACGCATTATTGGATACTATAATTCCTTAACTTCGTATTTATTTCTGTCTATGACAAAAATTATAACTAGAATAATCAGGAATTCTGTGAGGACGATGTAGCTAAATATTCCTGATTTCAGATTTATTTAGATTCATACTTCGGGGTTAGGTATGTCTCGTAATATTGGATGCTATAATTCCTTAACTTCGATCTAATTTCTGTCTGCGACAAAAAGTTATTACTAGAATAGTTAGAAATTCTGAGAAGAACATTGTGTTAAATATTCCTGATTCTAGATTTATTTAGAATCATACTTCTGAGGTTAAGTATGCCTCGTATCAGTGGATGCTGTAATTGCTTAACATCGTATTAATTTGTGACGATGATAAATGTTTGTATATAGAATAATCAGGAATTCTCTGAGGACCATGTTGCTAAATAGACCTGATTCTAGATTTATTTATATTCCTGTTTGATGTTAGGTATATCTCGTATCATTGGGTACTATAATTCCATAACTTCGTATTAATTCCTGTCTATGGCAATAATTTAAATACAGAATAATCGTAAATTCTGTGAAGTACATGTTGTTAAATATTTCTGTTTCTAGTTTTATTTAGATTCATGCTTTGAGGTTACGTATATATCGTATCATTGGAAACTTTAATTCCTTAACTTCGTATTAATTTCTGTGTATGACAAAAAGTTATAACTAAAATAATCGGAAATTCTGTGTAGAACATGTTGTAAGATATTTCTGATTCAAGTTTCATTCAGATTTTAACTTTGAGGTTAAGAGTTCCTCGTAGCATTTGATGCTATAATTCCATAACTTCGTATTAGCTTGTGACGATGATAAATGTTTATATATAGAACAATCGAAAAATCTGTGATGGACATGTTATTAAATACTTCTCATTCTAGATTTATTCAGATTCCTACTCTGAGGTTAGCTATATCTCGTATCATTGGATACTGTAATTACATAACCTGCAATTAATTTTTGTCCATGACAAAAATTTGTAACCAGAATAATCAGAAATTCCGTGAAGAACATGTTGTTAAATATTTATAATATTAGATTTATTTAACTTCTTACTTTCAGGTTGGGTATGTCTCGTGTAATTGGATACTATAATTCCTTAGCTTCGTATTAATTTCTGTCTATGACCGAAATTTATTACTAGAATAATCAGAAATTCTGTGAGGAACATGTTTTTAAATATTCCTGATTCTAGATTTATTTAGATTGATACTTTGGGGTTAGGTGTGTCTCGTGTCATTGGACGCTTTAATTACTTATCTTCGAAATAATTTCTGACGATGATAAAAGTTTATATCTAGAATAATCGGAAATTGTGTGCAGAACATGTTGTTAAATATTCCTTACTGTAGATTTATTTAGATCCATACTTTGAGGTTAGGTGCGTCTCGTATCATTGGATGCTATAATTCCTTAACTTCGTATTAATTTCTGACGATGACAAAAATTTATAACAAGAATAATGGTAAATTTTGTGAAGAACATGTTGTTAAATATTCCTGATCATAGATTTATTTAGATTCATAACTTGGGCTTAGGTGTGTCTCGTATCATTGGATGCTATAATTCCCTAACTTCGTATTAATTTCAGACGATGACAAATATTAATAAATAGAAAAATCGGAAATTCTGGGAAGAACATGTTGTTAAATATTTCAGATTGTAGTTATATTTAGATTCTTACTCTGAGGTTAGGTATGCCTCATATCATTGTATGCAATTATTCCTTAACTTCGTATTAATTTCTGACTATGATAAAAATTAATATATAGACTAATCGGAAATTCTGTTATGAACATGTTGTTAAATATTTCTTATGCTAGATTTATTTATATTCTTGCTTTGCGGTTAGGTGTATTTCGTATCATTGGCTGCTATAATTCCGGAACTTTGTATTAATTTTTGACAATGATTAATATTTATAACAAGAATAATGGTAAATTTCGTGAAGAACATGTTGTTAAATACTCCTGATCCTAGATTTATTAAGATTCATACCTTGGGCTTAGGTGTGTCTCGTATCATTGGATGCTATAATTCCTTAACTTCGTATTAATTTCTGACGATGACAAAAATTTATAACAAGAATAATGGTAAATTTTGTGAAGATCATGTTGTTAAATAATCCTGATCCTAGATTTATTTAGATTCACACCTTGGGCTTAGGTGTGTCTCGTATCATTGGATGCTATAATTCGCTAACTTCGTATTAATTTCTGACGATGACAACTATTAATAAATAGAATAATCGGAAATTCTGGGAAGAACATGTTGTTAAAGATTTCTTAATCTAGTTTTATTTAGATTGCTACGTTGAGGTTAGGTATGTCTCCTATCTTTGGATACTATAATTCCTTAAATTCGTATTAACTTCTGACTATGACAAAAATTTATAACTAGGTTAAACAGAAATTCTGTGCAGAACGTGTTGTTAAATATTTCTGATTCTAGATTCATTTAGGTTCTTAGACTGAGATTACGTATGCCTCGTATCATTGGATGCTATTATTCCTTAACTTCGTATTAACTTCTGATGACGATAAATATTTATATCTAGAACGATCGGAAATTCTGTGATGAACATGTTGTTAAATATTTCTGATTACAGATTTAATTAGATTCTTACATTGAGGATAGGTATGTCTCGTATCATTGCATACTATAATTCCAAATCTTGGTGTTAATTTCTGACCATGATAAAAATTGATATCTAGAACAAACGGAAATTCCGTGGTGAACATGTTGTTAAAGATTTCTTAATCTAGTTTTATTTAGATTGCTACGTTGAGGTTTGGTATGTCTCGTATCAATGGATACTATAATTCCTTAAATTCGTATTAACTTCTGACTATGACAAAAATTTATAACTAGATTAAACAGAAATTCTGTGCAGAACGTGTTGTTAAATATTTCTGATTCTAGATTCATTTAGGTTCTTAGACTGAGATTAGGTATGCCTCGTATCATTGGATGCTATTATTCCTTAACTTCGTATTAACTTCTGATGACGATAAATATTTATATCTAGAACGATCGGAAATTCTGTGATGAACATGTTGTTAAATATTTCTGATTTTAGATTTATTTAGATTCATACTTTGAGGTTAAGTAAGCCTCGTATAATTGGATGCTATTATTTCTTAACTTCGCATTAATTACTGACCATGATAAAAATTTATATCTGGAATGATCGGAAATTCTGCGATGAACGTGTTGTTATATATCTCTGATTCTATATTTATTTAGATTCTTACTTTGAGGTTAAGTAAGCCTCGTATCATTGGATACTATAATTCCTTAACTTCGTATCAATTTCTGACGATGATAAGAATTTATATCTAGAATAATAGGAAATGCTGCGATGAACATGTTATTAAATATTTCTGATTTTAGATTTATTTATATTCTTGCATTGAAGTTAGGTATGTCTCGTATCATTGGATGCTATAATTCTATAATTCCGTATTAATTGGGACGATGATAACTATTTATATATAGAATAATCGGAAATTCTGTGGCGAACATGTTGTTAAATACTTCTGATTCTAGATTTATTTACATTCTTGCTTTGAGGTTAGGTGAATCTCGTATCATTGGTTGCTATTATTCCTTAACTTTGTATTAATTTTTGACAATGACAAAAATTTATAACAAGAATAATGGTAAATTTCGTGAAGCACATGTTGTTAAATATTCCTGATCCTAGATTTATTTAGATTCATTCCTTGGACTTACGTGTGTCTCGTATCATTGGATGCTATAATTCCCTAACTTCGTATTAATTTCTGACGATGACAACTATTAATAAATAGAATAATCGGAAATTCTGGGAAGAACATGTTCTTAAATATTTGTTATGCTAGATTTATTTATATTCTTGCTTTGCGGTTAGGTATATCTCGTATCATTGGATACTGTAATTACATAACCTGCAATTAGTTCTTGTCCATGACAAAAATTTGTAACTAGAATAATCAGAAATTCCGTGAAGAACATGTTGTTAAATATTTATAATATTAGATTTATTTAACTTCTTACTTTCAGGTTGGGTATGTCTCGTGTCATTGGATACTATAATTCCTTAGCTTCGTATTAATTTCTGTCTATGACCGAAATTTATTACTAGAATAATCAGAAATTCTGTGAGGAACATGTTTTTAAATATTCCTGATTCTAGATTTATTTAGATTGATACTTTGGGGTTAGGTGTGTCTCGTGTCATTGGACGCTTTAATTACTTATCTTCGAATTAATTTCTGACGATGATAAAAGTTTATATCTAGAATAATTGGAAATTGTGTGCAGAACATGTTGTTCAATATTCCTTACTGTAGATTTATTTAGATCCATACTTTGAGGTTAGGTGTGTCTCGTATCATTGGATGCTATAATTCCTTAACTTCGTATTAATTTCTGACGATGACAAAAATTTATAACAAGAATAATGGTAAATTTTGTGAAGAACATGTTGTTAAATATTCCTGATCCTAGATTTATTTAGATTCATACCTTCGGCTTAGGTGTGTCTCGTATCATTGGATGCTATTATTCCTTAACTTCGTATTAACTTCTGATGACGATAAATATTTATATCTAGAACGATCGGAAATTCTGTGATGAACATGTTGTTAAATATTTCTGATTACAGATTTAATTAGATTCTTACATTGAGGATAGGTATGTCTCGTATCATTGGATGCTGTTATTACTAAACTTCGTATTAATTTCTGACCATGATAAAAATTTGCATCTACAATAATCGGAAATTCCGTGGTGAACAGGTTGTTAAAGATTTCTGATTCTAGATTTATTTCGATTCATACTTTGAGGTTAAGTATGCCTCGTATCATTGGATACTATTATACCTTAACTTCGCATTAATTTCTGACGACGATAAAAATTTATATCTGGAATGATCGGAAGCTCTGCGAAGAACATGTTGTTAAATATTTCTGATTCTGTTTTATTTAGATTCTTACTTTCAGGTTACGTATCTCTCGTATCATTGGATGCTAGAATTCCTTTACTTCGTATTAATTTGTGACGATGATAAAAATTTATATATAGAATAACAGGAAATTCGGTGATGAGCATGTTGTTAAATATTTCAGATTCTAATTTGATTTAGATTCTAACTTTGAGGTTAGGTATGCCTCGTATCACTGGATGCTATTATTGCTTAACTTCTTGTTAATTACTGACGACAATACAAATTTATATCTAGAATAATCGAAAATTGTGTGATGAACATGTTTTTAAATATTCCTGATTCTAGATTTATTTAGATTCATACTGTGAGATTAGCTTTGTCTCGTATCATTGGATACTATAATTCCTTAACTTCGTAATAATTTCTGTCTATGAAACAAATTTATATCTAGAATTATCAGATATTCTGTGTGGAACATGTTGTTTAATATTCATCATTCTATATTTACTTAGATTCAGACTTCGAGGTTAGGTATGTCTCGTAATATTGGATACTGTAAATCCTTAACTTCGTATTAATTTCTGTCTATGACAAAAAATTTTAGCTAGAATAACCAGAAATTATGTGAAGAACATGCTGTCAAATTTTCCAGATTAATTATTTATTTATATTCATACTTTGAGGTTAAGTATGCCTCGTATCATTGGATGCTATTATTCCGTAACGTCACATTAATTACTGACGATGATAAAAATTTATATCTAGAATAATCGTAGATTGTGTGATGAACATGTTTCTAAATATTTCTGATTCTAGATTTATTTAGATTCTTCCTTTGAGGCTAGGTATGTCTCGAATCGCTGGATGCTATAATTCCATAACATCGTATTAATTTGTGACGATGATAAAAATTTATATTTAGAATATACAGAAATTCTGTGTGCAGCATGTTGTTAAATATTCGTGATTCTAGATTTATTTAGATTCATACTTTGAGTTTAGCTATATCTCGTATCAGTGGATACTATTATTCCTTAACTTCGTATTAATTTCTGTCCATGAAACAAAATTATATCTAGAATAATCAAATATTCTGTGTGGAACATGTTGGTAAATATTCCTGATTCTATATTTATTTAGATTCATACTTCGAGGTTAACAATGTCTCTGATCATTGGATACTACAATTCCTTAACATCGTATTAATTACTGTCAATGAAACTAATTTATAAGCAGAATAATCAGAAATTCTGAGTATAACATGTTGTTAAATATTCGTGATTCTAGATTTATTTAGATTCTTACTTTGAGGTTAGGTATTTCTCGCATTATTGGATACTATAATTCCTTAACTTCGTATTTATTTCTGTCTATGACAAAAATTATAACTAGAATAATCAGGAATTCTGTGAGGACCATGTAGCTAAATATTCCTGATTTTAGATATATTTAGATTCATATTTCGAGGTTAGGTATGTTTCGTAATACTGGATACTATAATTCATTAACTTCGATCTAATTTCTGTCTGTGACAAAAAGTTATTACTAGGTTAGTCAGAAATTCTGTGAAGAACATTGTGTAAATATTCCTGATTCTAGATTTATTTAGAATCATACTTTGAGGTTAAGTATGCCTCGTATCACTGGATGCTATAATTCCTTAACATCGTATTAATTTGTGACGATGATAGATGTTTATATATAGAATAATCGGAAATTCTATGATGGACATGATATTAAATATTTCTCATTCTATATTTATTCAGATTCCTACTTTGAGGTTAGCTATATCTCGTATCATTGCATATTATAATTCCCTAACTTCGTATTAATTTGTGACGATGATAAAAATATATATCTAGAATAATCGGTAAATGTGTGATGAACATGTTGTGAAATATTTCTGACTCAAGTTTCATATAGATTCATACATTGAGGTGAAGAATGCCTCGTATCATTGTATGCTATTATTCCGTAACTTCGTATTAATTTCTGTCTACGACAAAAATTTATATCTAGAATAATCAGGAATTCTTGTCAGGAACATGTTGCTAAATATTCCTGATTCTAGATTTATTTAGATTCCTGCTTTGGGGTTAGGTATGTCTCCTATTATTGGATACTATAATTCCATAAATTCGTATTAATTACTACCTGTGACAAAAATTTGTAACCAGAATAATCAGAAATTCTGTGAAGAACATGTTGGTAAATATTCCTGATTCTAGATTTATTTAGATTCATACTTTGAGGTTAAGTATGCCTCGTATCATTGGATGCTATTATTCCTTAACTTCGCATTAATTTCTGACCATGATAAAAGTTTATATCTGGAATGATCGGAAATTCTGCGAAGAACATGTTGTTAAATATTTCCGATTGTAGTTATATTGACTTTCTTACTTTGAGGTTAGGTATGCCTCGTATAATTCGATGCTACAATTTCATATCTTCGTATTAATTTCTGTCTGTGAAACAAATATATATCTAGAAAATCAGATATTCTTTGTGGAACATGTTGTTAAATATTCCTGATTCTAGATTTATTTAGATTCATACTTTGATGTTAACTATGTCTCTTACCATTGGATGCTATTATTCCATAACGTCACATTAATTACTGACGATGATAAAAATTTATATCTAGAAATCGAATTCGAATTGTGTGATGAACATGTTTTTAAATATTTCTGATTCTAGATTTATTTAGATTCTTACTTTGAGGTTAGGTATGTCTCGCATTATTGGATGCTATAATTGCATATCTTTGTATTTACATCTCTCCATGACAGAAATTTATATCTAGAATAATCAGTAATTCTGTGAGGACCATGCGGCTAAATATTTCTGATTCTAGATTTATTTAGATTCCTGCTTTGAGGTTAGGTATGTCTCCTATCATTGGATACTATAATTCCCTAACTTTGTATTAATATCTGCCTATGACAAAAATTTATATCCAGAATAATCAGAAATTCTGTGAAGAACATGTTGGTAAATATTCATGATTCTAGATTTATTCAGATTCCTACTTTGAGGCTAGCTATGTCTCGTATCACTGGATGCTATTATTCCATAACTTCGCATTAATTTCTGACCATGATAAAAATTTATATCTGGAATGATCGGAAATTCAGCGAAGAACATGTTGTTAAATATTTTTGATTCTATATTTATTTAGATTCTTACTTTGAGGTTAGGTATGACTCGTATCATTTGATACTATAATTGCATATCTTTGTATTTACATCTCTCCATGACAGAAATTTATATCTAGAATAATCAGTAATTCTGTGAGGACCATGTGGCTAAATATTCCTGATTCCAGATTTATGTAGATTCATACTTTAAGGTTAGGTATGTCTCGTATCATTGGATACTGTAATTCCTTAACATCGTATTAATTTGTGTCGATAATAAAAATTTATGACTAGAATAATCGGAAATTCTGTGATGGACATGTTGTTAAATATTCCTCATTCTAGATTTATTTAGATTCTTACTTTCAGGATAGGTATATCTGGAAACATTGGATACTGTAATTCCTTAACTTCGTATTAATTTCTGTCTATGAGAAAAATTTATAACCAGAATAATCAGAAATTCTGTGAAGAACATGTAGTAAATATTCCTGACTCTAGATTTATTTAGATTCATACATTGAAGTTCAGTATGCTCGTATCATTGGATGCTATTATTCTTCAACTTCGCATTAATTTCTGTCTACGACAAAAATTTATATCTTGAATAATCAGGAATTCTTGTCAGGAACATGTTGCTAAATATTCCTGATTCTAGATTTATTTAGATTCCTGCTTTGGGGTTAGGTATGTCTCCTATTATTGGATACTATAATTCCATAAATTCGTATTAATTACTACCTGTGACAAAAATTTGTAACCAGAATAATCAGAAATTCTGTGAAGAACATGTTGGTAAATATTCCTGATTCTAGATTTATTTAGATTCATACTTTGAGGTTAAGTATGCCTCGTATCATTGGATGCTATTATTCCTTAACTTCGCATTAATTTCTGACCATGATAAAAGTTTATATCTGGAATGATCGGAAATTCTGCGAAGAACATGTTGTTAAATATTTCCGATTGTAGTTATATTGACTTTCTTACTTTGAGGTTAGGTATGCCTCGTATAATTCGATGCTACAATTTCATATCTTCGTATTAATTTCTGTCTGTGAAACAAATATATATCTAGAAAAATCAAATATTCTTTGTGGAACATGTTGTTAAATATTCCTGATTCTAGATTTATTTAGATTCATACTTTGATGTTAACTATGTCTCTTACCATTGGATGCTATTATTCCATAACGTCACATTAATTACTGACGATGATAAAAATTTATATCTAGAATAATCGGAAATTGTGTGATGAACATGTTTTTTAAATATTTCTGATTCTAGATTTATTTAGATTCTTACTTTGAGGTTAGGTATGTCTCGCATTATTGGATGCTATAATTGCATATCTTTGTATTTACATCTCTCCATGACAGAAATTTATATCTAGAATAATCAGTAATTCTGTGAGGACCATGTGGCTAAATATTTCTGATTCTAGATTTATTTAGATTCCTGCTTTGAGGTTAGGTGTGTCTCCTATCATTGGATACTATAATTCCCTAACTTTGTATTAATATCTGCCTATGACAAAAATTTATATCCAGAATAATCAGAAATTCTGTGAAGAACATGTTGGTAAATATTCATGATTCTAGATTTATTCAGATTCCTACTTTGAGGCTAGCTATGTCTCGTATCACTGGATGCTATTATTCCATAACTTCGCATTAATTTCTGACCATGATAAAAATTTATATCTAGAATGATCGGAAATTCAGCGAAGAACATGTTGTTAAATATTTTTGATTCTATATTTATTTAGATTCTTACTTTGAGGTTAGGTATGACTCGTATCATTTGATACTATAATTGCATATCTTTGTATTTACATCTCTCCATGACAGAAATTTATATCTAGAATAATCAGTAATTCTGTGAGGACCATGTGGCTAAATATTCCTGATTCCAGATTTATGTAGATTCATACTTTAAGGTTAGGTATGTCTCGTATCATTGGATACTGTAATTCCTTAACATCGTATTAATTTGTGTGGATAATAAAAATTTATGACTAGAATAATCGGAAATTCTGTGATGGACATGTGTTAAATATTCCTCATTCTAGATTTATTTAGATTTTTACTTTCAGGATAGGTATATCTGGAAACATTGGATACTGTAATTCCTTAACTTCGTATTAATTTCTGTCTATGAGAAAAATTTAAAACCAGAATAATCAGAAATTCTGTGAAGAACATGTAGTAAATATTCCTGACTCTAAATTTATTTAGATTCATACATTGAAGTTCAGTATGCTCGTATCACTGGATGCTATTATTCCATAACTTCGCATTAATTTCTGACCATGATAAAAATTTATATCTAGAATGATCGGAAATTCAGCGAAGAACATGTTGTTAAATATTTTTGATTCTATATTTATTTAGATTCTTACTTTGAGGTTAGGTATGACTCGTATCATTTGATACTATAATTGCATATCTTTGTATTTACATCTCTCCATGACAGAAATTTATATCTAGAATAATCAGTAATTCTGTGAGGACCATGTGGCTAAATATTCCTGATTCCAGATTTATGTAGATTCATACTTTAAGGTTAGGTATGTCTCGTATCATTGGATACTGTAATTCCTTAACATCGTATTAATTTGTGTGGATAATAAAAATTTATGACTAGAATAATCGGAAATTCTGTGATGGACATGTTGTTAAATATTCCTCATTCTAGATTTATTTAGATTTTTACTTTCAGGATAGGTATATCTGGAAACATTGGATACTGTAATTCCTTAACTTCGTATTAATTTCTGTCTATGAGAAAAATTTAAACCAGAATAATCAGAAATTCTGTGAAGAACATGTAGTAAATATTCCTGACTCTAAATTTATTTAGATTCATACATTGAAGTTCAGTATGCTCGTATCATTGGATGCTATTATTCTTCAACTTCGCATTAATTTCTGACAATGATAAAAAATTATCTGGAATGATCGGAGATTCTGCGAAGAACATGTTGTTAAATATTTCTGATTCTAGTTTGTTTAGATTAATACTTTGAGGTTAGGTATTTCTCGTAGCACTGGACGCTATAATTTCATATCTTCGTATTAATTTCTGTCTATGACAAAAATTGATATCTAAATTAACGGAAATTCTGAGAAGAACATGTTGTTAAAGATTCCTGATTCTAGGTTTATTTAGATTCTTGCTTTGAGGTTACGTATGCCTCGTATCATTGGATGCTATTATTCCTTAACTTCGCATTAATTTCTGACGATGATAGAAATTTATATCTAGAATAAACGTAAATTCTACGATGAACATGTTGTTAAATATTTCTGACTCAGGTTTCATTTAGATTCTTGCTTTGAGGTTAAGAAAGCCTCGTATCATTGGATGCTATAATTCCTTAACTTCGTATTAATTTGTGACCATGATAAAAATTTGCATCTACAATAATCGGAAATTCCGTGGTGAACAGGTTGTTAAAGATTTCTGATTCTAGATTTATTTCGATTCATACTTCGAGGTTAAGTATGCTTCGTATCATTGGATACTATTATACCTTAACTTCGCATTAATTTCTGACGACGATAAAAATTTATATCTGGAATGATCGGAAGCTCTGCGAAGAACATGTTGTTAAATATTTCTGATTCTGTTTTATTTAGATTCTTTCTTTCAGGTTACGTATCTCTCGTATCATTGGATGCTAGAATTCCTTTACTTCGTATTAATTTGTGACGATGATAAAAATTTATATATACAATAACAGGAAATTCGGTGATGAGCATGTTGTTAAATATTTCAGATTCTAATTTGATTTAGATTCTAACTTTGAGGTTAGGTATGCCTCGTATCACTGGATGCTATTATTGCTTAACTTCTTGTTAATTACTGACGACTATACAAATTTATATCTAGAATAATCGAAAATTGTGTGATGAACATGTTTTTAAATATTCCTGATTCTAGATTTATTTAGATTCATACTGTGAGATTAGCTTTGTCTCGTATCATTGGATACTATAATTCCTTAACTTCGTAATAATTTCTGTCTATGAAACAAATTTATATCTAGAATAATCAGATATTCTGTGTGGAACATGTTGTTAAATATTCATCATTCTATATTTACTTAGATTCAGACTTCGAGGTTAACTATGTCTCTGATCATTGGATACTACAATTCCTTAACATCGTATTAATTACTGTCAATGAAACTAATTTATTAGCAGAATAATCAGAAATTCTGAGTATAACATGTTGTTAAATATTCGTGATTCTAGATTTATTTAGATTCTTACTTTGAGGTTAGGTATTTCTCGCATTATTGGATACTATAATTCCTTAACTTCGTATTTATTTCTGTCTATGACAAAAAATTATAACTAGAATAATCAGGAATTCTGTGAGGACCATGTAGCTAAATATTCCTGATTTTAGATATATTTAGATTCATATTTCGAGGTTAGGTATGTCTCGTAATACTGGATACTATAATTCATTAACTTCGATATAATTTCTGTCTGTGACAAAAAGTTGTTACTAGGTTAGTCAGAAATTCTGTGAAGAACATTGTGTTAAATATTCCTGATTCTAGATTTATTTAGAATCATACTTTGAGGTTAAGTATGCCTCGTATCACTGGATGCTATAATTCCTTAACATCGTATTAATTTGTGACGATGATAAATGTTTATATATAGATTAATCGGAAATTCTATGATGGACATGATATTAAATATTTCTCATTCTATATTTATTCAGATTCCTACTTTGAGGTTAGCTATATCTCGTATCATTGCATATTATAATTCCCTAACTTCGTATTAATTTGTGACGATGACAAAAATATATATCTAGAATAATCGGTAAATGTGTGATGAACATGTTGTGAAATATTTCTGACTCAAGTTTCATATAGATTCATACATTGAGGTGAAGAATGCCTCGTATCATTGGATGCTATTATTCCGTAACTTCGTATTAATTTCTGTCTACGACAAAAATTTTTATCTAGAATAATCAGGAATTCTTGTCAGGACCATGTTGCTAAATATTCCTGATTCTAGATTTATTTAGATTCCTGCTTTGGGGTTAGGTATGTCTCCTATTATTGGATACTATAATTCCATAAATTCGTATTAATTACTACATGTGACAAAAATTTGTAACCAGAATAATCAGAAATTCTGTGAAGAACATGTTGGTAAATATTCCTGATTCTAGATTTATTTAGATTCATACTTTGAGGTTAAGTATGCCTCGTATCATTGGATGCTATTATTCCTTAACTTCGCATTAATTTCTGACCATGATAAAAATTTATATCTGGAATGATCGGAAATTCAGCGAAGAACATGTTGTTAAATATTTTTGATTCTATATTTATTTAGATTCTTACTTTGAGGTTAGGTATGACTCGTATCATTTGATACTATAATTGCATATCTTTGTATTTACATCTCCATGACAGAAATTTATATCTAGAATAATCAGTAATTCTGTGAGGACCATGTGGCTAAATATTCCTGATTCCAGATTTATTTAGATTCTTACTTTCAGGATAGGTATATCTGGAAACATTGGATACTGTAATTCCTTAACTTCGTATTAATTTCTGTCTATGAGAAAAATTTATAACCAGAATAATCAGAAATTCTGTGAAGAACATGTAGTAAATATTCCTGACTCTAGATTTATTTAGATTCATACATTGAAGTTCAGTATGCTCGTATCATTGGATGCTATTATTCCTCAACTTCGCATTAATTTCTGACAATGATAAAAAATTATCTGGAATGATCGGAGATTCTGCGAAGAACATGTTGATAAATATTTCTGATTCTAGTTTTTTTTAGATTCTTACTTTGAGGTTAGGTATGTCTCGTACCATTGGGTGCTATTATTCCATAACTTCGTATTAATTTCGGTCTATGACAATTATTTATAACCAAAATAATCGGAAATTATGTGAAGAACATGTTGGTAAATATTTCTGACTCTAGTTTTATTTAGATTCCTACTTTGAGGTTAGGTATTTCTGGTATCATTGGATGTAATTATTCCATAACTTCTTATTAATTTTTGTCGATGAAAATATTTATATCTAGAATAAACGGAAATTCTCTGAAGAACGTGTTGTTAAATATTTACGACTCTAATTTTATTTAGATTCTTACTTTCAGGTTAGGTATGTCTCCTATCATTGGATGCTATATTTCCTTTACTTCGTATTAATTTGTAACGATAATAATAATTTATATATAGAATAATCAGAAAATCTGTGAAGAACATGTTGTTAAATATTTCTGATTCTAGTTTTATTTACATTAATAATTTGAGGTTATGTATATCTCGTATCGATGGATGCTATAGTTCCTTAACTTCGTATTAATATGTGACGATGATAAAAATCTATATATCTAGAATAATCGGAAATTCTGTGAAGAACATGTTGTTAAATATTTCTGATTCTAGATTTATTTAGATTCTTACTTTGAGGTTAGGTATGTCTCGTATCATTGGATACTATAATTCCTTAACTTCGTCTTAATTTCTGACGATGTAAAAATTTATATCTAGAATAATCGGAAATTCCGTGAAAAACATATTCCAAATATTCTGATTCTAGTTTTATTAAGACTCTTACTTTTAGGTTTGGTGTTCCTCGTATCATTGGATACTATAATTCCTTAACTTCGTACTGATTTCTGTCTGTGACAAAAAGTTACACCTAGATTAGTCACAAATTCTGTGAAGGACATGTTGTTAAATATTCCTGATTCTGGATTTATTTAGATTCTTACTTTGAGGTTAAGAATGCCTCGTACCATTGGATGCTATTATTCCACAACTGCACATTAATTACAGACGATGATAAAAATTTATATCTAGAATAATCGTAGATTGTGTGATGAACGTGTTTTTATATATTTCCGATTCTAGATTTATTTAGGTTCGTACTTTGGTGTTCGGTATGCCGCGTATCACTGGATAGTATAATTCCTTAACTTCGTATTAATTTCTGTCTATGAAACAAATTTGTATCTAGAATAAACAGAAATCCGGAGTGGAACATGTTGTTATATATCCCTCATACTCGATTTACTTTCATTCTTTCGTTTAGGTTAGGTATGTCTCGTATCATTGGATACTATAATTCCTTAACTTCGTACTAATTCTGTCTGCAAAACAAATTTGTATCTAGAAGAAGCAGAAATCCGTCGTGGAACATGTTGTTAAATATCCCTCATACTCGATTTACTTTGATTCTTTCGTTTAGGTTAGGTATGTCTCGTATCATTGGATACTATAATTCCTTAACTTCGTACTAATTTCTGTCTGCGAAACAAATTTGTATCTAGAAGAAGCAGAAATCCGGCGTGGAACATGTTGTTAAATATCCCTCATACTCGATTTATTTTGATTCTTGCGTTGAGGTTAGGTATGTCTCGTATCATTGGATACTATAATTCCTTAACTTCGTACTAATTTCTGTCTGTGACAAAAAGTTATTACTAGATTAGTCAGAAATTCTGTGAAGAACATGTTGTTAAATATTCCTGAATCTGGATTTATTTAGATTCATACTTTGAGGTTACGTATGCTTCGTATCATTGGATACTCTAATTCCTTAACTTCGTATTAATTTCTGTCTATGACAAAAATTTATGGCCAGAATGATCAGAAATTCTGTGAAGGACATGTTATTAAATATTTCTGATTCTAGATTTATTTAGATTCCTGCTTTGAGGTTAGGTATGTCTCCTATCGTTGGATACTATAATTCCCTAACTTTGTATTAATATCTGCCTATGACAAAAATTTATAACCAGAATGAAAGGAAATTCTATGAAGGACATGTTATTAAATATTTCTGATTCTAGATTTATTTAGATTCCTGCTTTGAGGTTAGGTAGGTCTCCTATTATTGGATACTATAATTCCCTATATACGTATTAATTTCTGTCTATCGCAAAAATTTAAAACCAGAATTATCTGAAATTCTGTGAAGGACATGTTGTTCAAAATTCCTGATTCTTGGTTTATTTAGATCCTTGCTTTGAGGTTAGTTATATCTGGTATCATTGGATGCTATAATTGCTTAACTTCGTATTAGTTTGTGACGATGTAAATATTTTTATATAGCATAATCGGAAATTCTGTGAAGAACATGTTATTAAATATTTCTGATTCTAGTTTTATTTAGATTAATAATTTGAGGTTATGTATATCTAGTATCGATGGATGCTACAGTTCCTTAACTTCGTATTAATATGTGACGATGATAAAAATTTATATCTAGAATAATCAGAAATTCTGTGAAGGACATGTTGGTAAATATTCCTGATTCTAGATTTATTTAGATACATACTTCGAGGTTAGGTATGTCTCCTATCATTGGATACTATAATTCCTTAACTTCGTATTAATTTGTGACGATGATAAATATTTATATATACAATAATAGGAAATTCTGTGATGGACATGTTATTAAATATTTCTCATTGTAGATTTACTTAGATTCTCACTTTCAGCATAGGTATATCTCGTACCATTGGAAACTATAATTCCATAACTTCGTATTAATTTCTGACGATGATAGAAATTTATATCTAGAATAATCGGAAATTCTGCGAAGAACATGTTGTTAAATATTCCTTACTCAAGTTTCATTTAGATTCATACTTTGATGTTAAGGATGCCTCGTATCATTGGGTGCGATTATTCCTTAACTTCGCAATAATTTCTGACCATTTATAGAAATTTATATCTGGAATGATCGGAAATTCTGCGAAGAACGTGTTGTTAAATATTCCGGATTCAAGTTTTATTTCCATTCTAACATTGAGGTTGGATTGGTCTCGTATCATTGGATACTATAATTCCTTAACATCGTATCAATTTCTGTCTATGACAAAATTTATAACCAGAATAATCAGAAATTCTGTGAAGAACATGTTGTTAAATATTTCAGATTCTAGATTTATGTAGATTCTTACTTCGAGGTTAGGTATGCCTCGTATCATTGGATGCTATTAATCCCTAACTTCGCATTAATTTCTGAAGATGATAGAAATTTATATCTAGAATAATCGGAAATTCTGTGAAGAAAATGTTGTTAAATATTTCTGGTTCTAGATTTATTTAAATTCATCTTTTGAGGTTAGGTATATCTCGTATCATTGGATACTATAATTCCTTAACATCGTATTAATTTGTGACGATGATAAATGTTTATATATAGAATAATCGGAAATTCTGTGCTGAACATGTTATTAAATATTCCTGATTCTAGATTTATTTGGATTCACACTTTGCGGTTAGGTATGTCTCGAATCACTGGATACTATAATCCTTAACTTCGTACTAATTTCTGTCTGTGACAAAAAGTTATAACTAGAAAATCAGGAATTCTGTGAGGACCATGTTGCTAAATATTCCTGATTCTAGATTTATTTAGATTCGTGCTTTGAGGTTAGGTGCGTCTAGTATCATTGGATACTATAATTCCTTAACTTCATATTAATTTCTGTCTATGAAACAAATTTATATCTAGAATAATCAGGAATGCTGTGAGGACCATGTTGCTAAATATTCCTGATTCTAGATTGACTTAGATTCCTGCTTTGAGGTTAGGTACGTCTCCTATCATTGGATACTACAATTCCCTAACTTCGTATTTGTTTCTGTCTATGACAAAAAATTATAACTAGAAAATCAGAATTCTGTGAGGACCATGTTGCTAAATATTCCTGATTCTAGATTTATTTAGATTCGTGCTTTGAGGTTAGGAGCGTCTCGTATCATTGGATACTATAACTACTTAACTTCGTATTAATTTCGGACGATGATAAAAATGTATGTCCGGAATAATCGGAAATTCTGTGAAGAACATGTTGTTTGATATTTCTGATTCAAGTTTTATTTAGATGCATAATTTGAGGTTAGGTATATCTCGTATCAGTGGATACTATTATTCCTTATCTTCGTATTAATTTCTGTCTGTGACAAAAAGTTATAACTAGATTATTCAGAAATTCTGTGAAGAACATGTTGTTACACATTCCTGATTCAAGTTTTATTTAGATGCATAATTTGAGGTTAGGTATGTCTCGGATCATTGTATGCTATAATTCCTTCACTTCGTATTAATTCCTGTCCATGACAAGAATTTATAACTAGAATAATCAGGAATTCTGTGCGGACCATGTTATTAAATATTTCTGATTCTAGATATATTTAGATTCTTACATTGAGGTTAAGTATGCCTCGATTCATTGGATGCTATTATTCCGTAATTTCGTATTAATTTCTGACGATGATAGAAATTTGTAACTAAAATAATCGGAAATTCTGTGTAGAACATATTGTTATCTATTCCGGATTCCTGATTTATTAAATTCATACTTCGAGGTTAGGTATGTCTCCTATCATTGGATGCTGTTATTCCTTAACTTCGCATTAATTTCTGTCGATGATAAAAATTAATATCTAAAGTAATCAGAAGAGTTCTGTGAAGAACATTTTGTTAAATATTCATGATTCTATTCTTATTTAGATTCATACTTTGAGGTTAGGTATGCCTCGTATCATTGGATACTGTAATTCCTTAACATCGTATTAATTTGTGACGATGATAAATGTTTATATATAGAATAATCGGAAATTCTGTGCTGAACATGTTATTAAATATTCCTGATTCTAGATTTATTTGGATTCATACTTTGGGCTTAGGTGTGTCTCGTATCATTGGATGCTATAATTCCCTAACTTCGTATTAATTTCAGACGATGACAACTATTAATAAATAGAATAATCGGAAATTCTGGGAAGAACATGTTGTTAAATATTTCAGATTGTAGTTATATTTAGATTCTTACTCTGAGGTTAGGTATGCCTCGTATCATTGTATGCAATTATTCCTTAACTTCGTATTAATTTCTGACTATGATAAAAATTAATATATAGACTAATCGGAAATTCTATTATGAACATGTTGTTAAATATTTCTTATGCTAGATTTATTTATATTCTTGCTTTGCGGTTAGGTGTATCTCGTATCATTGGCTGCTATAATTCCTGAACTTTGTATTAATTTTTGACAATGATTAATATTTATAACAAGAATAATGGTAAATTTCGTGAAGAACATGTTGTTAAATACTCCTGATCCAAGATTTATTAAGATTCATACCTTGGGCTTAGGTGTGTCTCGTATCATTGGATGCTATAATTCCTTAACTTCGTATTAATTTCTGACGATGACAAAAATTTATAACAAGAATAATGGTAAATTTTGTGAAGATCATGTTGTTAAATAATCCTGATCCTAGATTTATTTAGATTCACACCTTGGGCTTAGGTGTGTCTCGTATCATTGGATGCTATAATTCCCTAACTTCGTATTAATTTCTGACGATGACAACTATTAATAAATAGAATAATCGGAAATTCTGGGAAGAACATGTTGTTAAAGATTTCTTAATCTAGTTTTAGTTAGATTGCTACGTTGAGGTTAGGTATGTCTCCTATCTTTGGATACTATAATTCCTTAAATTCGTATTAACTTCTGACTATGACAAAAATTTATAACTAGGTTAAACAGAAATTCTGTGCAGAACGTGTTGTTAAATATTTCTGATTCTAGATTCATTTAGGTTCTTAGACTGAGATTACGTATGCCTCGTATCATTGGATGCTATTATTCCTTAACTTCGTATTAACTTCTGATGACGATAAATATTTATATCTAGAATAATCGGAAATTCTGTGGCGAACATGTTGTTAAATATTTCTGATTCTAGATTTATTTACATTCTTGCTTTGAGGTTAGGTGAATCTCGTATCATTGGTTGCTATTATTCCTTAACTTTGTATTAATTTTTGACAATGACAAAAATTTATAACAACAATAATGGTAAATTTCGTGAAGCACATGTTGTTAAATATTCCTGATCCGAGATTTATTTAGATTCATACCTTGGACTTATGTGTGTCTCGTATCATTGGATGCTATAATTCCCTAACTTCGTATTAATTTCTGACGATGACAACTATTAATAAATAGAATAATCGGAAATTCTGGGAAGAACATGTTCTTAAATATTTGTTATGCTAGATTTATTTATATTCTTGCTTTGCGGTTAGGTATATCTCGTATCATTGGATACTGTAATTACATAACCTGCAATTAGTTTTTGTCCATGACAAAAATTTGTAACTAGAATAATCAGAAATTCCGTGAAGAACATGTTGTTAAATATTTATAATATTAGATTTATTTAACTTCTTACTTTCAGGTTGGGTATGTCTCGTGTCATTGGATACTATAATTCGTTAGCTTCGAATTAATTTCTGTCTATGACCGAAATTTATTACTAGAATAATCAGAAATTCTGTGAGGAACATGGTTTTAAATATTCCTGATTCTAGATTTATTTAGATTGATACTTTGGGGTTAGGTGTGTCTCGTGTCATTGGACGCTTTAATTACTTATCTTCGAATTAATTTCTGACGATGATAAAAGTTTATATCTAGAATAATCGGAAATTGTGTGCAGAACATGTTGTTAAAAATTCCTTACTGTAGATTTATTTAGATCCATACTTTGAGGTTAGGTGTGTCTCGTATCATTGGATGCTATAATTCCTTAACTTCGTATTAATTTCTGACGATGACAAAAATTTATAACAAGAATAATGGTAAATTTTGTGAAGAACATGTTGTTAAATATTCCTGATCCTAGATTTATTTAGATTCATACCTTCGGCTTAGGTGTGTCTCGTATCATTGGATGCTATAATTCCCTAACTTCGTATTAATTTCTGACGATGACAACTATTAATAAATAGAATAATCGGAAATTCTGGAAGAACATGTTGTTAAATATTTCTGATTGTAGTTATATTTAGATTCTTACTTTGAGGTTAGATATGTCTCCTATCTTTGGATACTATAATTCCTTAACTTCGAACTAATTTCTGTCCATGACAGAAATTTATAACTAGAGTCATCAGAAATTCTGTGAAGAACATGTTGTTTAATATTTCTGATTCTAGATTTATTTAGATTCGTGCTTTGAGGTTAGGTGCGTCTCGTATCATTGGATACTATAATTCCTTAACTTCATATTAATTTCTGTCTATGAAACAAATTTATATCTAGAATAATCAGGAATGCTGTGAGGACCATGTTGCTAAATATTCCTGATTCTAGATTTATTTAGATTCCTGCTTTGAGGTTAGGTACGTCTCCTATCATTGGATACTACAATTCCCTAACTTCGTATTTATTTCTGTCTATGACAAAAAATTATAACTAGAAAATCAGGAATTCTGTGAGGACCATGTTGCTAAATATTCCTGATTCTAGATTTATTTAGATTCGTGCTTTGAGGTTAGGAGCGTCTCGTATCATTGGATACTATAACTACTTAACTTCGTATTAATTTCGGACGATGATAAAAATGTATGTCCGGAATAATCGGAAATTCTGTGAAGAACATGTTGTTTGATATTTCTGATTCAAGTTTTATTTAGATGCATAATTTGAGGTTAGGTATATCTCGTATCAGTGGATACTATTATTCCTTATCTTCGTATTAATTTCTGTCTGTGACAAAAAGTTATAACTAGATTATTCAGAAATTCTGTGAAGAACATGTTGTTACACATTCCTGATTCAAGTTTTATTTAGATGCATAATTTGAGGTTAGGTATGCCTCGGATCATTGTATGCTATAATTCCTTCACTTCGTATTAATTCCTGTCCATGACAAGAATTTATAACTAGAATAATCAGGAATTCTGTGCGGACCATGTTATTAAATATTTCTGATTCTAGATATATTTAGATTCTTACATTGAGGTTAAGTATGCCTCGATTCATTGGATGCTATTATTCCGTAATTTCGTATTAATTTCTGACGATGATAGAAATTTGTAACTAAAATAATCGGAAATTCTGTGTAGAACATATTGTTATCTATTCCGGATTCCTGATTTATTAAATTCATACTTCGAGGTTAGGTATGTCTCCTATCATTGGATGCTGTTATTCCTTAACATCGTATTAATTTGTGACGATGATAAATGTTTATATATAGAATAATCGGAAATTCTGTGCTGAACATGTTATTAAATATTCCTGATTCTAGATTTATTTGGATTCATACTTTGGGCTTAGGTGTGTCTCGTATCATTGGATACTACAATTCCCTAACTTCGTATTTATTTCTGTCTATGACAAAAAATTATAACTAGAAAATCAGGAATTCTGTGAGGACCATGTTGCTAAATATTCCTGATTCTAGATTTATTTAGATTCGTGCTTTGAGGTTAGGAGCGTCTCGTATCATTGGATACTATAACTACTTAACTTCGTATTAATTTCGGACGATGATAAAAATGTATGTCCGGAATAATCGGAAATTCTGTGAAGAACATGTTGTTTGATATTTCTGATTCAAGTTTTATTTAGATGCATAATTTGAGGTTAGGTATATCTCGTATCAGTGGATACTATTATTCCTTATCTTCGTATTAATTTCTGTCTGTGACAAAAAGTTATAACTAGATTATTCAGAAATTCTGTGAAGAACATGTTGTTACACATTCCTGATTCAAGTTTTATTTAGATGCATAATTTGAGGTTAGGTATGCCTCGGATCATTGTATGCTATAATTCCTTCACTTCGTATTAATTCCTGTCCATGACAAGAATTTATAACTAGAATAATCAGGAATTCTGTGCGGACCATGTTATTAAATATTTCTGATTCTAGATATATTTAGATTCTTACATTGAGGTTAAGTATGCCTCGATTCATTGGATGCTATTATTCCGTAATTTCGTATTAATTTCTGACGATGATAGAAATTTGTAACTAAAATAATCGGAAATTCTGTGTAGAACATATTGTTATCTATTCCGGATTCCTGATTTATTAAATTCATACTTCGAGGTTAGGTATGTCTCCTATCATTGGATGCTGTTATTCCTTAACTTCGCATTAATTTCTGTCGATGATAAAAATTAATATCTAGAGTAATCAGAAGTTCTGTGAAGAACATTTTGTTAAATATTCATGATTCTATTCTTATTTAGATTCATACTTTGAGGTTAGGTATGCCTCGTATCATTGGATACTATAATTCCTTAACATCGTATTAATTTGTGACGATGATAAATGTTTATATATAGAATATTCGGAAATTCTGTGCTGAACATGTTATTAAATATTCCTGATTCTAGATTTATTTGGATTCATACTTTGGGCTTAGGTGTGTCTCGTATCATTGGATGCTATAATTCCCTAACTTCGTATTAATTTCAGACGATGACAACTATTAATAAATAGAATAATCGGAAATTCTGGGAAGAACATGTTGTTAAATATTTCAGATTGTAGTTATATTTAGATTCTTACTCTGAGGTTAGGTATGCCTCGTATCATTGTATGCAATTATTCCTTACCTTCGTATTAATTTCTGACTATGATAAAAATTAATATATAGACTAATCGGAAATTCTGTTATGAACATGTTGTTAAATATTTCTTATGCTAGATTTATTTATATTCTTGCTTTGCGGTTAGGTGTATCTCGTATCATTGGCTGCTATAATTCCTGAACTTTGTATTAATTTTTGACAATGATTAATATTTATAACAAGAATAATGGTAAATTTCGTGAAGAACATGTTGTTAAATACTCCTGATCCAAGATTTATTAAGATTCATACCTTGGGCTTAGGTGTGTCTCGTATCATTGGATGCTATAATTCCTTAACTTCGTATTAATTTCTGACGATGACAAAAATTTATAACAAGAATAATGGTAAATTTTGTGAAGATCATGTTGTTAAATAATCCTGATCCTAGATTTATTTAGATTCACACCTTGGGCTTAGGTGTGTCTCGTATCATTGGATGCTATAATTCCCTAACTTCGTATTAATTTCTGACGATGACAACTATTAATAAATAGAATAATCGAAAATTCTGGGAAGAACATGTTGTTAAAGATTTCTTAATCTAGTTTTATTTAGATTGCTACGTTGAGGTTA